>NC_049209.1:43271546-43319046 GCF_013347855.1 Anguilla anguilla | reverse complement strand
TCTCCTGCTACTCACTTCGCTCCCCTCTGTCCTGAATTATAATGAGAGGGAGGCCTGGACACCCATTAGAGGAGAATCCCTTTACTTCAGCGCAAAGGGGTTCTGTGCTTTCGTATTGCTGGAAAGAGTTAAGGATTACAGGCAATATCCTGCCAAATTCTGAGACATGTTCACATATATTTAACATGACATATTTAATGGACGTGTAATGTTTGTGTTATGTGTTTTTATATTATCAGCCTTGACAATAGTAATTTGCTATTGCAGCCTAGTAATTACTTCCCTGGTAGGGACATATTGCTTCTGCGGCAGATCTTCTAGTGTGCGTGTGTGTGAACATAAAACAGCGTGCATGTCATTTATGTGTATTTGGCATTCATGCCCTATATGGTTTTCCTGTGGTGTGTTTGATCATGAAGGGTCTGTGGTTTTTTAGTATTTGTTTCAATTGAAGAGCAATTCAGCAGAGGGCAGGAAGTGGCCAGAATGAAGCAGCACTTGGTTTGCAGGGAAATCTAAACTGCTGTAATACACAAATACATGAGCAGTGCATCGATGACAACACTTTAGTCTGATCTGTGTAATAGGATTCCCTGTAATTACATACACATTAGTTACTCGCTTCCAAAAGGTGAGGTACACTGATAACAGTCATAATGTTACATGTTTTGACTAACATTTATGACTGCTGATGTGTGTGTGTGTGTGTGTGTGTGTCTGTCTGTCTGTCTGTCTGTCTGTCTGTGTGCGTGCGTGCAAATTCCAGCTAGCACCAGTGCCATTGTGTATGTTTACGAGTAATAATAATTCATTTTATCTGAAATGGTGTCTTTCTGTGCACTCAAGTTCCCCTTACGCTGTGGTACATAAACGTACAAAATGTACCTGAAAGAAACAACACCTTTCCACAGATTTAAAATGGTATTGTAATAAACAGTAGAGAAGCGGGCAAACAGATGGAACATGTATGAGGAAGGAAACAGTTAGGGGCGTGCCAAGTTAAACAGATTAGTTCTGAGTAGTTTTTCTGAAGGATGTTAGTGTCTCCGTCACTATCAGGTGCCTTGATAGTTATTGGAATACTTGAGTCCGGTGTTATATTATCACAACACGCCCTTCAGCTCTTTGTGAGATTAACATTAGAGAACGGACTGTAATAATCTTCCCCGCGTCCTTTCTGCCAGCTGTTATCTGTTGCATTGTGCTTTGATTAAAATGCTGTGGCAGCATCCTCGCCCCCCGGGGGGGAAGGGGGGGGGGGGGGCTGGTCAGTATCAAGCGCCTCGGTGCTGAGCTCCAGTGACCTTCGCGGTTCAGCTGCGGGTCAGCTGGGATGAAGTTATGGAAAAAATTGCTCTGGAAGATTCTGACACTTCTGGAGAGCTGCTGACTTCTTTAAAAAAAAAACAAAAAAAACATGAACAAATGTTTTTCATCAGAACGCGGCTCTATCCACAGCTTTAACCCTATTGAAGGCAAACAACAATTACTGAAGCTATTCCTGTGTAAAGCCACTTATATTTTTTGTTTGAAGGTTATCGGACCATACCCATAAGGATGAATTAATCTAAGGTTGATTATCCGGGCTTCTGTAATCAATTTTTTGGACGGTGCCTTCTCTTTAGGCATGGTTTCAAACACGAGCGGTCACTTCTCTTTGTTTTTATTAGCTGGAGTTGACTGCACTGGCTGCAGGGATTAGCTCTACATGCGGTATCTCTCCAGTGCACCTTTATGGTGTTTGTTTTCACCTGAAAATCATCAGCGATTCTTCCGGCCCCAGGAAAACAAATGAGATGAGTTAGCTGTGTAATCAGTGTTTTAATAGGTCATTTAAGTGCCAAAAAACCGACACACCCTACAACTCTCCAAGGGCAAGAGTGAATGGAGAGAGAGTAAATGCGCTTCATAAGCACCTGCAGTACAATGCAAAGGGACCAATGTAGAGTTTCAAAGCCTGGGTATGTAGAACAGGGTTGCCAGGTGGATGGAGAGTCTCATATGCCTGGATGCTAGTACATGGTTGCCAGGTGTATGAAGAGTCTCGTATGCCTGTGTGTATAGAACAGGGTTGCCAAGTGGATGGAGAATCTCGTTTGCCTGGGTGTGTCGAATAGGGTTGCCAGGTAGATGGAGAGTCTCGTGTGCCTGGGTGCATGGAACAGGGTTGCCAGGTGAATGGAGAGTCTCATGTTTGGGGCGTAGAACAGGGTTGCCAGATGGACGATGAGTTTTGTGCGTGGGTCCATGGAACAGCATTACCAGGTGGACGGTGGAGCCTCATTCCCATACTTTTTATCAAAGCCCCATCCAATAAGGCTTCTGAACAGCAGCCCAAATCAGCTGCTCATGGTTGTACAGCCGTACTGCTTCAGTTTAAGCATAAGGAAAGGCCTGAGGCACTATTTCTGATGTAAATTAAAATTGCCTTTATCACAGTGGCATGTTCAAAACAGAAACTTAGTTACAATGTTTCATGTTACAGCTAGGAGCGCCTTAACCAGCATGCAATAAAACCAGGGTGAACAAGACCATTTTTCCATAATACTCAGATACTATGAAGCCTTGTTGTCTACGAAGCATTATCAGCAAAGGTGTGTTATAGAGACATGACAATCAATAGTCAAAAGCAAGATTATAGTACACCATTGATGAAAGAAAATCATAACCACATTACAGGTGAACAGGCTAGGAAATCAAGACCATAATAATCTAATATGACCATAAAGTAACAACATAATAAAAATAACCAGACCGTGTGACTGGCTGTTCAGTTCATGCAGCACAAAATACTCAACAAACACAGTCAACTGCAAAGCCATAATAAAAATGGAGTGCAGTCTAATTCTTAGCCCTGGAGATATAGTGGCTTTTAAATGAAATTTAAGCAGCCTCCTCTTCTGACAGAATGTGGATTCAGATCAATCCCCAGCACTTTTAAGAATAGAAGTGGCTGCTTTGATTGTCTGTTTTGCAATGTTTGGACGTAGGGTAGTATACTGTAACCCACTAGCATGCAGATTATGCAACATCAGCTGATTAATATGCAATTACACATTAATATGCCATATACTGGATGCTGTCGTTTGATGCATTTAAACAGTGTATTGAATCAAATGGAGTCTATTATATTTATTATGTATTCATTTCAGTGCACATCTACAGGTAAGATAAAGACACTGTGTACATCTGTTATCTGATTGGCCAGCCTGGTCATGCCCCCTTGTATATGTCATTGTTCCGTTTCACGCTGCGATGGAATGCTGTAGTTTTATGGGTTTGGCTTTCGAATGCCAGGGAGAGGGTGGAGTCATCCTTATGCAACTGAAAACTATGTGCAATTAAGGGATACCTGTCGTGTTTTTTTGTCTTCGCCGACAGTCAGCCATTTAAAACACACCGAACGAGATCTGCTGTTTTGCCCACGGTAATTACTGCACTTCGGCAAGGCCCAAATTCCTTTTCCATTTCAGTTGCTCAAAACATTCATAATACGGTCTGTTTCATCTGGATTTCTTTGTACCAGTCAAATATAATGTCTCTAATTGCATATCCATAACAGTTTTTAAAGGCTAAGCTCTATACAAAATAAATATGAGTCACTCTGTTTTTTTTTCATTACATACCTCGGTTTGGTTCGGTATGTCTTTTCTCCACGTTGTGACATTATATTGGACTGGTGAAAATATGAACTCAATAAATATTGCAGTAGTAGTGCATTATGTGTCTGAAATGTGTCTTCAAACATAATGAGAGGTTTGTTTTTTGAAGTGATTTATCTGTTCATCCTAATGCCTGCAATGCCCTTCCACATGAACCTACTAAATCAGCATTTCAGGGAGAGTGGCGAATTACAAACCAGTCATCAATGACAACTGTCACATCAAAGTGAAAAGGTGTGTTTTTAAATTGAGAAAGGGCTCTTTGGGAAGGTCAGTGATACAGACGGCGGGCCCAGTTTCTGAGCTGTTGCGTGATTAGGTGTTGATTTAGGGTGTCTAGGGGGAGGTTTAGAGGTGAGCAGACGCCTGTCTCACACACAGTGCTGCATCTCTGCACTTTGTTTGATCTCCTTCCTTCAGACCCAAACATTTGTCATGGTGTGGCTTCCTCTTTATTTAAAACCAAAGATATGAAAGTATACACTGTATGTAACGTGCGCATGCACACACACAAGCACATGTATAAAATGCTGATTCCTCTAAATTTTGTCCCATAGATCACCAAGTGTGTACTTATTTTATGTCGCTTTGGATAAAAGCATCTGCCAAATAAATGCAGTGTGTGCCAGAGACCCACATTGTGTTTCTTGTATCAGATAAAGTCCATGGCAGTGGGTGAATATTATTACAGAGGCTGCTGGGTGGCTTATCCTATTAGGGCACTTTTCAGTGGTCTGGTATTGAATCTGGACCTGCCAGTGCCTGCTGTTTCCCAGTTTCCTAGGTCACCCAGGGATGGGGGGGGGGGGGGTTAACTTGGCTGGGGTGATGACGTCTCATTGTGTAACAGCGGCACCCGCTGGTCAGTCAGATGCCAGGAAGTCCACCTGATAAGCTCCACGTGAAACGTCTTCCTCCGACTCGGGTCTGTGTGAGCTCAACTGCGCTGCGATGAGAAGCAGCGGCTGACATCACATGCTTTGGAGGAGAGCACATGCTCGTCACATGCAGTCTCTCAGATCGATAGCAGTGCTTGTACTAATTAGCACAGATAAAACATGATTCCGCTTTCCAAATTTGGGAGGAAAAGGGGGAACGTATATTTTAAAAAATTAATATTTATGATTATTACAAGGAAAAACCTGAGAAGGGCACCAAGGCTAGCACATATTAAATAAATGTCTAATACAGACAGAGGCTTATCTCTTAATCCACTGTCAAAAGGAGGTTGAGGTATGACATGAGTGTTACAGACTTTAAGTGGAATAATTAGGTTAACCACAGGGACTGTTTGGAGCTGAGTTCTGCGACGCTGTCACTCTAAAACACTTACTCATAACTGGGGTAGAGTTCCTCTCAGACTCAGTGTGTGCTGAGTCAGACTCCTTCAAGTCCAAACTAAGCACAGTGATGTCGTGGCCCTCGATTACAGGAAAATGATCGCGTTAAAGGCAAGTGGCTGGTTCTTATCATTATATACCAGTGTTTTCCTGTGCTCTTATGCACATATCCTTTATATTCTCTGTAGGCATGCAATCAGTAAACGTCTGTGTCTACATATTTCCTCCAACCAAACATGCTGTAGGTCCTTAAAGTGGACTGTATGTTTATTTTCTGACGTTAATTTCAATGGATTTTGCACAGTTTAAAACTCTTTTGTTCAGTGGTGTGCCAGTGTAAAAATAAAAAAGCAAACGGCTCCTTTAACTAAACTCCTGGCACGGTTGCACTGTTGGGCGTTCTTGCCTTTTAGCTTGATTAGAAGTTTCCATTTCTTCTGAAATTGTGGAGTAATTAGGGGAGGAATAAAAACTGACCTCCACAGGATTTGGTTTGTTTTCTTCTTTTATGGGTGTGTGTGTGCGGGTCGGTTGAGGGGTCAGTATGGAGGGGTACACGTTGTTCTCTGTAGGATGGAACAGCACTGCATGCTGGGAAAGCTGTCTACACCATTATCAGGAATGCACACCAGGACATAACAGGCCTGTACGCACTCTGACGAAAGTAGACCTCGGCAAGTACTCCACTAGTAAACATTTCAGAAGCCAAGTCAGCAGAGAGGTCACACAGGCCAGGAGCCTGTTCAGCCAGTGCAAAATCCCATTAAACACATGAGCTATGTGTAATTCCATCTATCCATCCATCCATTATCTGTACCCGCTTATCCTGGGCAGGGTCTCAGGGTGCTGGAGCCTATCCCAGCGTGCATTGGGCAGGAGGCAGGTATACATCCTGGACAGGCTGCCAATCCACTGCAGGGCACACACACAATTCACTCGCCATTCACTCCGTGTAATTCCCAACCATCCATGCAGAATGAGATGTCCAGAAATCTGTGGGAGGGGCACCGCATGTGGTGATGAATTTGTAGCTGAGGAATGGTGCAAAACATGCCTCACTATGGTTCCTTTGTGTCAGCGGCAGCCAACCCTGTTCCTGGAGATCTACCATCCTGTAGGTTTTCATTTCAGCTCTAATTTGGCACACCTGACCCTAATAAAGATCTCCAGCTGTTGAATGAGGTGTGCTTTGTTAGCCTTGGAGTGAAAACCCTCAGGACGGGAGATCTCCAGGGACAGGGTTGGCTGCCACTGCTTTAAGCTATTGGACAAGCACACCGTTGTGTCTAAATACATGACTGTGTCGTGCTTCTTGCTGCCTGAAGTGCTTGTGCACATTTGTGTGTGTGATAGATGTGGCATTTAAGTAAAATACTGTGTCTGTGACCTCAGAGGGCCTGTGTTTGTTGCCTCTGGACTCGTGACTCACTGTACTAAGTGACTAAGTGACCGATAATGGGCGGGGTGTGGAGGAACTAGACATATCGCAGCAGGGTTATTCTGTCATACTGGCTGTCATCTGTGGGTAGCTGTTCATATCATGGGACTGGTGCCATTGAAAGGGCAGTGACCAAAAATGTGTAAATACACTGTGTGATATAAATAGACTAAGCAAATGCTCTTATCCAGAGCGACTTACACAGACCACTGTTTTTACATTTTAAACAGTTAGCACAGGGGTAACAACAGCAGTCAGCCAAACCCATAACATTTGAGCTACAAGCCCAGGTTCCCTAAGCACTATACTGTACTACAGGTACATCCCTATAATACAGATGTGAATATAACAAGCTTTTGAATGGTTTTGGTGAATGCCTGCCCTGCAGTGTGATGGCTCTCCCCCTCCGTCTCTTTTTCCCTTCCTTGGACAGTGAGAAATCAGAGAGAACACGGTCGATTCAGGTTTTAAAGCCACTCTCCACCTCTTATCAAAACATAAATGTCACTATTAGGGGCAGGTTTGTCCAAAGGCTTAGAAAAGCAAACATGCTATGGTGTGTGCAACGTCAGTTGCCAAAGCAACATTAAATGACCAGTGTGCGGCTTTGTTTTTTTTTGTTTTGGTTTTTTGGAGTGCAGTAAGCGTCCGTTTCACAGCAGGCTGATAGGGGTCGAACCTTAGCAGGCGCAGAAGAGCCAGATCAGCGGGAGTTTCTCTACGAAGGCGCTCATCGCCGTTCAGACTTGTCACTCACTGTATGGGTGTGGGACTCGTGATCGTAGGCTCGTGTTCTGCGACACCCTCGCCTGTAACCTTTTGTTTTCCGAGGCTGCCAGCGCCCTGCAAAGATCATCACGTTGTAAGAAAGAAAAAAAAGCCAAATGCTATTGTTGTTTTTTTTTTGTTGGCAGGAATAACTTTGTTAATTCAACCTACATTTTGGCCACCTGTGCCCTTGAAGATATTTCATGCCGAGACTTTTTCCCTCAGAAATACTTTTTTTTTTTCACTCATCCCCTGGTTTGCATTGCAGATTCGTGAAAACAGCTGATACACATGCTCGTGTCTCTTCTTATTTTCACCATTAGTTTGAGCCCATATGGTAGTGCTAACGGCCTTAGACGCTGGAGTTAAACTCTGCCCACAGAGGGCTCCTTTTACACACTTTATTTATCACTCTTCAGAACTTACAGCATTAGGGAGAAATAAAGGTTTGACTCGTAAAATTATGTAGAACCCATTAAAAAGTCATTCCAGTTCCAAATAGGCTACCTCATTCTTCTGGTGATGCAAAGCATGCTCTTTGAGGGACTGGGCTCTTAGATACTCTGAGACAAACAGTAAAAACCCTATTTAAAATGGTTTGTAAAACATTTTTTTCTAATGAGTGGTTAAATTGCAGGTTGCATTTTAGCAGTTTAGGAGAGAAACTTCTTCTCAAAAGCTTTTTAGCCATGTTTTTTGCACTTTTTTGTTTTGTTTTTTATGTTCAGATGCTTCACCAGGATGTGACACGTTTCCTTTTCCTGTCCACTTGAATATGTCCGCACGATTTGCGCGTCAGCATAAAATTGCGATTAGCCTGTGTGCGCAAACGTCCCCTGCCATCGATCTTGCTTTACAATGCCAGATTTTTGCGATGGCAGGATACTTTATCGCATCAAGAATGATTTTACTTGTTTTTTCATGGACTGGTTTTCACTGCATGTCCTTCTATTGCTGTGGGAAGTTTTTCCCTCATTTAAAGAAAGACGTCAGTGTGAGTGTAGATGCACTGGAGCGTATGGTATGACGTGTGATCCGCATCAATATGTAATAGGTAGGGCCACCAGTTGTTCTCCACCGCATGATGCATTACAGTGTTCCCCCAGCAAGCCAAAGAATCTCACAGCATACAATATTAATTTGACTTTGATATTTTTGCGCTGAGCTCTTTGATGCATGCGCGTTGTTATTCATAGCATTAGTCACGATATACTTTCTTTTTCAGCACTAAAAGCTGCCTATATGTTTTTTTTTTTTTTTTTTTTTTTAAGAATTAAAGCCTCTGTTCGAGTGAGTCACGTGACAGGACAAAACAAAATTATGCGGGGTTTCTGTTCTAAACTGGAAACACGTGGAGCCACCGTACGATAAGCGATCTACACTGGCCTCGGGGTTTTAATAAACCTGGTGATTTTTCTTTCTTTTTGCCGTTGGAAACCGATGAGGCATACGATCGCTCTCCTTCCGAGATTGCACAGTTTCGTCTCTTGGCTATTAACACGCGTCCGACCTCCCCCTAAAGATGTACTGCGTCTAGCCCCAGGGTGTCAGAGATCTTACGGCAGTCACATTACATTACATTAATTTGGCAGACGCTTTAATCTAAAGCGACGTACAATAAGTGCATATCAAAGGTCATTGGAACAACTACAAAACACAGGTCCGATAGGGTACAATACTCATTTTATACAGTTATTCATAGCCATGAACTCAGTAAGTCCAGCTCACACCGTGAACATTACTCTGACTTAATCTATGCTAAGTCAAACTAGGAGGCTAGACAGCAACATCACGACAATGATACTAGGCACAGTAAGTGCTGGATGGAGGCACGTGCGTAGCATGAAAGAGGGGGATTTAAGTGATACTTAAATACAGTCAAGCGATTGCAGTAAAGCGGCCGAAACTCCACGTTCTGTGAGAACGCAGAGCCTTGTGGGCCGCGACCTCGAGGACGGAACCGGTCACCGATATCAGCTCGAGATCAAGACGAGCCGACGGCTCTCTGGAGGAATGACGTCTGGGCCCAGGCTACCCATTACAGAGGAGAAAGAGCAGGGCCGTGGACCAGCGCTCCCACTTAACGATTTCCTCCGTCAGCCAAGGAGTTAAATAAAGCGCTGCCACTTCATTATGATTTATTGAAACCGCCATCAATATTTAAATGAAGCTTTCGCCTCGGAGAACTCTCTCGCAACTGAGGGAAGACGACGTCGGCTGCTTCGTTTTTTATAGATAGCACGACGCACTTAGGCCTACTGTGTCTGCCCAGCGGGACGTCCTTCGGTAAATTTAGATGCGGATGTTAAAACAGACTGTTATTCAGACCTCCTGATGCGTCGATGTCACTGTCATTAGAAACGCGCATTGCTAAAGCAAAGAAGGGTACGTTTCATATACTTTTTTTTCTAATGTGCTGCCTAACACCGTAGCCTACATTAGCTGATTTAGGTTTTTGTCAAAAAACACACCCCCACGGTCCACGTTATGTTGCTACTCAGAACAACTTCAGTCATGATTTTTTACGAAGCTTACTAAAATTATCCCAAATGTTTCTCCTTTATTTGTTTAAATTGTTGAAATCAGTCAGCCTTTATTTTGCTGTGGATGATTATCTTACTCAGCCCCATGGCGAGCGCATAGGCATGTGAACGCCCTGCAATTATCTTTACTGATTATGCACGGTATATTTCTTTTTTGGATTTTTGGGCCACAAGCCAGGCGCTCCGTAGTAGGCTACCGGAAATTAAATCCTCGTTCTCTCGGTTCCTCTTCAATTAAACTGCGGGTGGTGACATTTTAGACCTTAGTGTATAAAAAGGTTGTACGTCCGCATGTAACACCATCTGGGTGATGAATGCTGAAATGTTTTGAAAGCATGAATCTTCAGCCTCAACTGATAAAAGCTTTCTGACCGTCGAGCCCTTTTTTACCGGATTGGATTGTATGAGTTTTGATTCGCGCGCCGCTGTTTCACTCGCTCGCAGGCACTGATGTGAGAGCGCGGTCCGTTCCTGATTAAAACGCGTAATTCACTCTGAACGTCGGCTTCGGTCTGGAGCTTCAGCCCCGCCGCCGCGTCCCTTCGGCTTTCCCCAGAAGGCCTCCGGAGGATCGCGGCGGCGCGCCTTACCTGACAAGCCGCCGAACCGGAGACTTATCACGAGCGTTTTTATCGCGTGAAAGATTCATGAGTCAGCCCCCCTGGGGCGTCAGCCAGTACATACGGCCAAGTGCTTCAGTCTAACATTCCGATTTTTTAGGGCTGTACGGGGAAGAAGGAACATAATATCCTACGTTAATAGTATATTTTTTGGACCGCTTTATTAAGGACCCTAAATCAATACACCTGTGTCGCACTGTGGGCTGTTGGCCCCGAAAAGGTCAGCAGGATGGATGTCCTGGCAATGGAGAGGGACTGCACCATAAATCACTCTCATATGGTTGACCGCATGGGTTTGGTCGTACAGTGCAGTGAGATTTGTTTGTTTTTAACGTGGAACAGGCTTCAGGTTATTTGGATTGTTCTTGTTTGTAGCCATTGTGTACCCTTTTCTCCTACTCGATTTAAACTTTGTTTTGGGTGAAGGAATCTGAAGCAAAGCTCAGCTTTGCTCTCACGGGTGCTGTTGGGAAGTGTAGGTTTCTTTGTGTGAAAGTGAGGTTTTGTGGGTGAGTTTATTAGGAGATGCTTTTGTGTGGGAGGTCTTTGCCTGGTCATTGTGATGATGGATGAGGAAGAGGAAGGATCCAGGCGAGGCGGTGGCAGTGGTGAGCGCGCTCAGACTCCAGCCGGGCCTGAGGTCGGAGGAGAGCCGGGTCCCCACGGAACTGGCCTCCGGTCAGAACCCTCCAGGACCGACGTGGTCTGAAGACGCTCCCTCTCCAGTGCACCCCCATCCCTCTCCTCACATGAAGAAATGCTGCAATCGCTGGTGATCGACGCGTGAAAGAACGAGCGAGCTCTCCGTGACCCCCTCTCCCCGGAGGGGTTCCGACCCCACGCGCCCCCGCCCCCCCCCCCAGCATCCAACAGGGCGGCGAGGAAGTGTATCTGTCCCAGACGGACGGTTTCCCAAACATCCCGGTTTACTCGCGGACTTCCTAAAAACCCTCCAGGAACCCGCAGCTCTCGGTCCCGCGGGAGGGAAAACATTTTCGGAGGGATCGGGTTTCTGTTTACTCTCTGAGGCTGGTTCAGCGATGATGAGCTCAGTCAGGAGAGGAAGAGGTTCGGTGACAGTCAGAAGAACAGAGAGGGAGAGAGAGGGAGGGAGAGACAGAAAGAGAGAGAGAGAGAGAGAGAGAGGGAGGGAGGGGGGGAAAGAGAGAGAGAGAACGAGAGAGTGGCATGTTGGCGGAGTGCAGCGTCAGAACATTGGGTTTGAAAAGCCTGGCGCACACACACCCTAATAGGATTAAACCCGGTGCGCGGTGCCAAAAGTCGGATGCCGGTGTGAGTTTAATAAGAGGTGCTGAGAGCGCCCCCCCCCCCCCCTTTCTCTCCCCCCCAGCCGCGCCGTCGGAGTGGCCGCGTCCATCCGAGCGGAGACGACACGTCGTTTCTACTTCACATTTCATTGCTTTTATGAGCATAAATATTTCAGAAAGCATACATAGTGGATGAGGCGGGGGGGGGGGGGAGGGAAAAAAACACAAGCAACCCCCTGGTGCGTGAGCCACAGGCAGAATGGTACAGTCTGAAGAGAACAACCCCCCCCCCCCCCCCCCCCCACCCACCCCTCCTCTGTAGTAATGTAGAGACCCACTAAGAAAACATTGCCGGACTGTATGTGGAAACAGGCCGGACTGTCTGCCAGAGATCCGGCTAATCTCCAGCGCTGCCTCTGCTGGATGGATGTGGGGTCAGAGGAGTTCATACGGAAAGGAAGAAAAGGGACTGCTCTGCTGTCAGGGCTTGCCAAGAAGACAAATAGACCCCCCCTTTCTCTCTGTCTCTCTCTTTCTCTCACTCCCTTTCTCTCTGTCTCTCTCTTTCTCTCACTCCCTTTCTTCCTGTCTCTCTTTCTCTCTCTCCCTTTCTCTCTGTCTCTCTCTTTCTCACACTCCCTTTCTCTCTGTCTCTCTCGTTCTCTCCCTTTCTCTCTGTCTCTCTCTTTCTCACACTCCCTTTCTCTCTGTCTCTCTCTTTCTCACACTCCCTTTCTCTCTGTCTCTCTTTTTCTCTCTCTCCCTTTCTCTCTGTCTCTCTTTTTCTCTCTCTCAGTTTCTGTCCCTGCCTCTCTCTGTCTTTCTCCCTCTTTCTCTCCCTCTCTGTCTCTATCATTTTCTAAGTTTCTGTCTGTCTCTTTCTCTCTCTCTCTTTTTCTCCCTGTCTCTTTCACTCTCTCCCTCTCTCTCTGTCTCTCTCTCTCTCTCTCTTGTTCTCTCTCTCTCTCTCCCCTCTCCCCCTCTCCCCCCCTCCTCCCCCTTCCCACCAGCAGAAGTTTGCGGAGGTGCCTCGCGAAGCCGCCAGTCCCTCGCTCGGCAAACGAGCGGCAGCTGCAGCCGGCGGTAGCCCTCCGTGTGGCCTGGAAGCCACGCCCCTCCCGGCGTTACGACAGCCGCTGGGCTGATGAAGTGCCCGGCGCCGCGCTCGGCGTGCCACATTGTCGTCGGGGGCGGGAGGCGGGTCCGCAGCGCAGCGCAGCTCAGCCCAGCCCAGCCGAGTCCGCTGCTCGCTCAGTTCCCCGAGAAGGCAGGGATGCCTCCGGTCCGCTGACGACGGCCCCAGCGGACTACACCTCCATTGTCTTTCTGCTTCTTTCTTTTTTCTTTTCTTTTCTTTTGTCGGCATGAGCTGTCTCCGGTTTCCTTGGATATGCGGGGCTTGATTGTTTACTCACCTGAGTGATAGGCTGCTTACTGGCCGCGGTCGATGGATTAAACCGCTCGCCGGTGGGAAAAAAAGAAAGAAAAAAGAAAGAAAAAAAAAAAAAAAACGAGGCTCGGAGGCTGACTGGAGACATGGGAAACCAAGCCGGGAGACTGGAGGAGCTGGAACAAGGTCTGCCCGTCTGTTACCGCTAACCTGCTGCACCGCTGTCTTTCCACAGGAGTCCAGAGTACACAAACGTGTTCCTGTTTCTCCCCCAACAGTCAGTGCCTTCTATTGTTATAGAGCAGGTACACAGTGAGCTACTGGCTCAAAAAAGCTGAATTGGTCTCAGATGTTTGGGTTGTCATGTCACCTTTTCTGGAGTTGTAATGTCTGTAAGTGATCGTTTAATCATCTGTTGCTGTCCTGGAAGATTCAGTTTATTTATTTATTTAAAAAAAAAAGAAAAAAAAAAGCTCAGACTTGCGTTCTGTATGAACACTGTGCTGAGTGATTCGTTTTCAGGGTTGTGAGAGTGAGTTATAACCCCTAGGCTAAACATAGGAGACTGCATGGGGATGATTTACAGTCATCCTTTACTCCATACAGTTTACAACCTCTATTGCTGGACAGAGCTTCAAAGATTGTAATTAAACTGACAAGTATTTGTGGCGAGCGGTGTTTAGACTTGAAAAAGTGTTCACAGCGGGTTCTCTCTGAGACAGTGCGCAGAGGGAGATGGCATCGGGGTCCCCCGGTCCGCCAAAGCCCCAGGCACCGCAGTGTCCATAGATACACTCCACAGCACATTTCCATTTAAAAGCCCCCCTTTTTAAAACCGGGAACCTCACACAGAGAAAAAGGGGGGAAACCATCAGTTCTCTCTCTCTCTCCCTCTGTCTATCTCCCCCCTCTCTCTGTCTCCCTCGCTCTCTGTCTATTTGTCTCTCTCTCTCTCTCTGTCTGTCTCTCTCTCTCTTCCCCCTTTCTCTCTCACTCTCTCTTTCTCCCCCTCTCCCTCTCTCCCTCTGTCTGTCTGTCTCTCTCTCTTCCTCCCCTCCTCTCTCTCTCCCTCTCTCTCTCTCTCTTGCTCTCTGTCTGTTTGTCTCTCTCTCTGTCTCCCTCTGTCCCTCCTCTCTCTCTCTCTCTCTCTCTGTCTGTTTGTCTCTCTCTCTGTCCCTCCTCTCTCTCTCTCTCACTCTCTCTCTGCGCCTCACCTCCTCTGAAAGAAGCGTGCTGCACATTGGATTCCGCCTCTTTTAAGTTCCTTTGTAAAGTTGATCTGTCAGCCCCGGGTCCCCCGGCTGAGCTCCTCTGTACTCAGTACTACAGAAACTAGTCCAGCTGGGGGAGCTGATAATTCCCCCCCCCCCCGGGATGGAGACGGGGGGGAGGGAGCGGGACGGGGAGGGGGGGGGGGGGGGTTAATGCCCGTGGCGGGATGCAAGCCGGCGGAGGCTAGCGGGACCCTGGGTGAGCGGGCGGGACAGCGGGACAGCGGGACGGCGGCCCTTCACAGCGCGGCCTTATCAGCTCAGAGCCGCTAAAGCTCGTCAGTCAGAGTGACAGCGCCGCGCCCACTGAGATAGCCTGAACCAGAGGCAGGCTGTGCCCAGCCAGCTGTGTGACATTTAGACACATGCGGGTTTAGCCCTGTCTGGCTCACAGTCCACGGGGCTGGACGTGTCGCACACACAGACGGGTTGCCAACGCTGCAGCGCATTATCTCATTTCTGAGAGTCACTGTTTCTGTGATGCATTCTTCTGCCATTTCAGAATGTCTCGCGATTTTATTTTGTTTTATTCAAAACATGGCAGCGCGTTCGTTATGGGGCGTTTGCTGTGTGGAATTTGCATTCTGTTGTGGAGCCATTTCTTGCTCTTTGATCATCGTTCTGTCCTTATTAAAAAAAGGGGTTTAGTTTCTCCAGTGGAAATGCCCTTGGACAGCCAAGATCAAAACCTGGAACGAGAGGCGGAGGGCTATTGCTATTGGGCTGCAGATGAGTGTGCGTTCAGGCTGATGCAGCGCTTCCATTAACAAGCCAAATTATAAATTATTTCTAAACAGCTGGAAGAAATCACCGGGCTTTGCCACAATTATCCGAATATTCCGTCATTTCCTATTGTCAGAGACCAGCTGTGTTACAGCGCGAGGGCCGGTCGGACTCCTAACGGGGTTTAGCTTCGGTATCCACCTGCATGCCAGCTGTCACCTCCGATGTGCTGACATCGCTTCTCAGCGCTGAGCGGTATTGACGGCCCTCGCGGCCAGCTGCCAGAGCCCTTTCGCCGCTGCGCGTTCTTCAGCAAAGGTGCGGAATGAGAATTACCGGCTAAAAGTTCGTAACTGAAATTTTTTTTGTCTTTCTCCCCTGCCCAGTAGCCTAGGTGTGTCGTATATCTGTCCACACCTGTATTCAGTCGGCGTGAAAAATATCACGCCAGTTCTTCATCACGGTCCGTTAAACCTGTGGATTGTCACGTGATTCTCTCTTTATTCTCTCTCACCACTTAAACCGCTGTATGCGCAGCTGCATTCCATATTATGTCAGATGCTCTCGCTTGCAAACCGTCGATCGATCGGTCTATGAATAATATGATACTTCCACTGCTGATTCCTTTGAATAAGCACGGGGCGATGGAATGACAATTGATTATTAAATTGGTTTCTCCTCATTGCTGTCTCTACTTCATGATAGTGTAATGAATACCCTGGTGATGCACACCATCAACAAGATGAGGAAATAGATTAGGTTTTGATAATTAGAAAAAAAAACGTAACCTCTTCAAAATACTGCTCGCTTTAAAATCAATATTGAGAACAGAATTCTCGTTTCATAAAATCGTATGTTTTGATTCATAACATGTTGAGTTTATAATGCTCAGGGATCCCTATGTACATTCAAAGGGCCGACTGCATTTCTGACCCAGGTGTGGGTAATGTGGTTTTATGCTGTAAATGTGGCTTTACAGTGATATACACAGATGGACTGCACACGTTCACTGGAATACTGAAGCAGATCAAGATCCTCCACAGATGTTTTACTTGTTCCTCATGTTTTGCCTATTACAGACTCATGTGTGCTTGGTATACTGGTATTTATCATTCGCAAGGGAGTGGGTAATTTAATCTCTCTAACTTGCTGCTGCCAGCAATAAGATTTCTTGCATCAGACTCCAGTTTTGCTAAACAGGCTGCTCTCTTCTGCTCTCCCCATAAGTCCCCCGTCATGTTTTTATCTTTACCGAAGAGATTTGGCCCAGTTTAGCTTGAATGTACACATACTGTGCTGTGTGCAGGAGACAGGCACACTGGCAATATCAGGCCATTTTTACTTCTGTTTTATTAGTGTCAGAAGTGAGCTAGTTTCCCATTCAGCCAGCAGACTATACTGTCCAAAATCTATATTGTAGCGTAAAAGGTTCATTCAGACAAAAAGCCATGGCAATGGCATTTAACATGACAGCCTGAGCTCCACTGGCAGAAAGATCGACCACGCTTCCCTTCCCTTTCAGCTGTGGTATAAAAAACTACTCAGACTTTTCTTATTTTGGTTGGACCGCAACAGCGGGGCCAGCCCTACAAACGCAAATATCTGTGACTGACTGACTGACTGAATGACTGAGTGATGAAGTTACACCATTTGTTGGCCGGATCACGTGTGTTAGGTCCAGCCATATACTAGGTTTTAACCTGGTCTTGTTAATTTAAACTTTATTTAACCATGGTAGTCACACTGAGATTGACATCTCCTTTGCAAGTGAGCCATGGACACTACATGTCTTTGGACTGTGGGGGGAAATCGGAGTACCCAGAGGAAACCCAACAAACTCCATTCAGTTAGGATCCAGTTTGGCCAGGCCTCAAAACCCGGAACCTAATTCTGGCCCGAGGCGACTGTGCTAACCGCTGCCCCTCCACGGCCCACCAATGTTGGGCATGGCCCCCACACTGCCCGGCAGACGCCAAAATGATCTGAGCGGTAAAATATGGTTTTGCGCGGGGCCTATTTTCGGCACCTCGCCCCCCGGCGGTCGTCTGGAGCCGCGCGGAGGGAGGGAGGGAGGGAGGGACCCCGGGCCCCGGGCGAGGTGGGGGAACGAGCGGGGTCTCTTCGTGCTCTAATAAGGGCAGCGGGAATGCGATTGGCCCTCACTCTCTGAGCGTAACTGAAATGCTTTCAGGATCAGTCACGCTGGAGAGGATGCCAGTGAGTCAGAAAACAAGGGCAGGGGGGCGATAGCACATTGTTTCGTTGATAGCACACGGTGTTCTGTCCCGTAACCTGCCCTGCCCTATTGAGCCTGCCTCGCACCTGTGGCTACTGAACGAGGAGAGGAACAATATCAGCCATTTACCTTTCTCATACGTCTTGGTCCCTCATTTACTGGTTAACAGCCTGTCCTAACATGCTGCTGCTTGTTGTTTTACAGTTATATCTGTTTGAGTAGAAGAAGGAGAAGAAGATATACTTTATTGAACCCCGTGGGGAACTTTTTCCTCTGCATTTGACCCATCCTTAGTGTCCTAGGAGCAGTGGGCAGCTGCCTCTCTTGTGCTGGGCCCGGGGGCCAACTGCAGTTCTGAGGCAAGTGCCTTGGTGAAGGGCACCTGCAGGAGCGCACCTAACATGCATGTAGCTGTTCTGTATTAAGTTAAAATAACTCATGATTAAAATTAGAAGAAGAAAATGGTCTTAATGGTTACCTGGTGGGAAACTGTGAAAGCGGTGTGTGATTCGTGTGTTTTTCCAACTCGAGGCAGAATGTAAACAGAGGCCTGTGATGGGCGTGGTCGCCCGCCAGAGGATGCTGACGCGCGCGCGGGTGACTCGTTTCCTCGCCCCCGGCAACAGCAGTCTGCTCAGAACGCCCGGAGGCACGGCCGGGAAGTCCAGTTACGCTCCGCTTTCACGCTAAGACAAATGGCGCAAGAACGGGTGGCGGGGGGGGGGGGGGGCGGGGGGGCGGGAAGGCTCATCGAAAATCTCATTCGGAGGAAACGCTGCCGGAGATCCAAAAAAAAAAAATGATACAGATCGAGCGCAAAAAAAGAAAGCTGCTGGGGCACAGCCTTGGGTTAATATTAGCAGGGAGCCTATCAGGAGCCGCTTGGCTTGCGGTTGAGGTGTGTCTTGTTTAGAGTGGTTTCGCGTCCTGGTGGAGCCGTTAGCCGTGACCGAGCGGTTGCGTGACTCGCCGCCGTTCTCACGCAGACGTTAAAAAAAAAAGGTCCGGTTGTTTCCCCTCCGGGCCCCTGCGCCGTCCGAGCCCCGGGGGCCAGGCTGTCTGTTTGCCTTGGTCTTCTGCTCGGGACACGACAGCTTCCCGCCGGGTCACCTGACCACCAGATTATTTTCTCACCAAATATGGAAATGCCTCATTTTATTGATCTGACCAAAAAGAAAAAAAGAAAAAAAGGAGCTATTCCAGTTAGCGCCTCCCAAAAGCGGTGTGAAATTCTTTGCTTTGCTCAACGCTGATAACAGGGCTGTAATTTATGTGGGTTTACGAGCTTGGTAAACTGGCAGCTTTAAGTGGGGTGTGTCCTCAGCTATGTCAGCTAACTGTTTGCTTTCGTGACTTGATAAGCATGGCTTTGGATTTCCTCAGAAGTCATCTAGGGTTGTTCTCCATAAAACTGTCAACGGTTTACCTGTGATCATCTCCCGTGGTGTTTTACAGTTGAAAATAAAGTTTAACTTCTAAACCAAGTATACACCACCACTACCCTGCCCACTTCCGTCTCCACCTGCCGCTCCCCACCACCGCCACCCGGCCCCGCCCATCATCTGAGCCGCTACCTCAGGATTGTCATTTAGCTGTCACTAATTTGATCAACGCGAACATTGACTGACTGACCATGTTGGTCACCAAGCTACACCCTGAGCCGACCAGAGGAGGATGGGTTCCCCCCCTTGAGCCTGGTTCCTTCCAAGGTTTCTTCCCATCTGCCACAGGAATTTTTTTATTGCTATTGTTGTCTTAGGCTTGCTCCGGTGGGGGTTTAGGCCAGGGTTGTCTTATGAAGAGCATTGTGAGAATTGTTCGTGAAATGCGCTCTATAAATATATTTTTGATTTGATTTGATACATTTCTTGAGTCATTTTTTGAGTCATTTTGACAGTTCAAAACTGTTTTAATAATTTTAGAGTACAGCGTGAACTCCAGGTGCCCTATGACACAGACCTACCAAGCGCTGGACTTCCTCATTCCTCCTCAATGGAGGAAAACCCACGTGGCATAAGTCCTCCAGCTGTATGCTGTAGGCCCCGTTGTTACCCAGACTGCATGTCTGGCCTGTATTGTTCTTGGTTCTTGTTTTCAGTCCCTGTACCATCAGTTCCTTCCCTCTTTTCTGTGCAGGGGAATAATGGCAGTTATTCAGCATTGAGCTTAGCTCTCACTGAAACACTGTTGGTAGATACGGACCATGGATCGACACCATAAAGGTCTGGCTGTTAGTTAGTATTGCGCCAGGGTTATTGTTGTTGTAGGTTGAGAACTCATCGTTCAGCTGTTGCAAATACCCAGACAGGGTTCCTCATACCCAGACAGGGTTTCTGAGCTAACATGTAGCCTTCGGTGAATATGGAGTGCTTTAGTGATGTACGCATCCTACTTTTTATTTTTTATATTTTTCTAAATTAATGGACAGATTTATTGCGTGTGATTATTTGTTTTATTTATGTGTATCCATCTTGAATTAAAAAGATATTCTACTTTCACCTGTTTCAAGACCACACATTCTCTGATGTCACATTAAGACCACACCCTCATGTTAAGACCACATATTCTCAACGAGAAACCATTATACTTAAGGATGTAAGAGTTGGATTAGGATTTTTATCTGACTTGTATCATGAGCTGGAAACCGTGCATTCATAGACAATAACAAGGTTGTTCCTTTCATTTTGATGAAGAACTCCTGCGGCTGTTTGGGACGGACAGGATCTTTCTCTGGGGTCTTAATTTTGTCATGCGGGGCTTAATTGAAGCATTTCGTTGGTAAACACTGTCATCTGATTTTCCTTTGCTTTGATCTGTTCTCCGGGATCACCCTTCACCCTTTTAGGGAAGAATAAATCAGGTGATTTCTCTGGTAATGCAGCACTAGCACGGGTGTTTTGCAGAGATAAGTCACTCATAGTGGAATCCTCTCTCAAAATGATAGACATTAAAATATCTCAAAGTTATAGACATTCATATATCTGTAATATCTCAAAGTGATAGACATTCATATATCTGTTATATCTCAAAATGATAGACATTCATACATCTGTTATATCTCAAAATGATAGACATTCATATATCTGTTGTATCTCAAAATGATAGACATTCATATATCTGTTGTATCTCAAAATGATAGACATTCATATATCTGTTATATCTCAAAATGATAGACATTCATATATCTGTTATATCTCAAAGTGATAGACATTCATATATCTGTTACATCTCAAAGTGATAGACATTCATATATCTGTTACATCTCAAAGTGATACACATTCATATATCTGTTGTATCTCAAAATGATAGACATTCATATATCTGTTATATCTCAAAGTGATAGACATTCATATATCTGTTATATCTCAAAATGATAGACATTCATATATCTGTTACATCTCAAAGTGATAGACATTCAATTATCTGTTAGCCTATATCTCATAATGATAGACATTCATATATCTGATATGTCAAAAAGGGGCAGAGGCCCTTGGGCTGTTGGAGTCCAGGCTTGACACAGTGCTAGATACTCTCTATAATCTGTACTATGTCAGTGATGAGCCTAGATTGGCTGAATGGCCAGTTCTTGTCATTATGCATTTATTTCTTGCAGTGACATAACATTGACATTGTTAACCTGAGAACTCCATCACTGAAGGTGGTTCAGTTCAGTAATTTAAATAGTGTACAGAACTAAAGAAGAAAGAAGACTGTGTATTAACTTCTCTTAACATGTCCAGTCACGAGGCCAGTTAAGAGGAAGAGGTTAAGAGTGCATTTTCTTCTTTATCATCAACAGTTACCGGCATAAGTGACCTTAAAATGACTCAGTTTCATGTGCGTCGGGCATTAAGATTCAAGACGTGCATCTTAAATTATTGAGTGGTTATCTCAGTTTGAGTTTGTGCGGTATGAAGATGAGAATCTCTGAGGAACAGAATCCCTCTTCTGCTGGCCTCTGATTTTGCGCAGCGCAGCGCCGGGGGGCTGAGTAATCAGGTAATGGCCTCCGAGCCGTGCGCATTTCCTCAGGAGTCACGAGTCAAAAACGTCGGGCCGTCCCGTGAGTGAGTCGGGCCCCTTTCGATCAGAGCCACGGCCCTTCCCCTCTCACGCTGATTTACCGCTTCAATTTCGCTTAGTGCGCTCGCTCTTACGCGCCTGACGTTCCGTCTTATTTATACACGGCTTTCTTGGATCTTCCAGGACGCAGTTTTTTAATCTCGAAAGACAGGGCTGACGTCACACGCCCAGCCGTGCGCTGCCTGCCCAGGGGAGTAAGAGCCTGGCGTTTCCCCCGTACGCCACGACTGCTGCTCCTTGATTGGGACCAGGGTTCGCACCGGCTCAAATAATGCGGGCCAGACTTTGATTTCTTTGCTCTCTTTGTTGCATGAAAATCTTTTCACCATTTCTTTTCCTCCTTAATTTGCTCCCCCCAACCCCCCCTTGGAAAACGAAGCACTGCAGTGCAAGCGCCCTGTGATGCACGCAGCTGCAAGCCAAAGCTGTTCTACACCTAACGGCCCTCACAGTACTACAGGGGAGCTAGCGCCAGCTGTACCCCAAAGGCACTGATTAAATATGCCTACCTCACGCTTGGTTGAGCAAAGCCTGTCGTGTCTTGCAACAAATCACAGAGTGACTGGAATTCAGTCAATATTATGTCCTTAACTTTAACACTTCAATGCTTCACCTTGACAAACACAGCAATCGCTAAAAATAACTCAAAACTGAGTCTATGATGAAATAGTGTAGTGCTTGCGTTTACTTGTAAGTCAATGTTAAAGACTGCCGTTGGCTGAATACAGGCCTACGAGGGGCTCGGCCTGTGCTTGTGGTGCCCACCTTTACCGACCGGGCCGCTCAGAAGCCCTCATTGCATTCTTTCAAAATGAAAAACGAATACGCCTTCAGTTAGCGGTCTGAGCAGAGACGAACGGGCTCAGTGCGCACTGGCAGGAGCTGCCGCAGATGCTACGTGATCTCGGCGGTTACCGCTGCTTCAGATCCGCGGCCGAGGGCTGGGGTTCGGTTTCCACGATAACGGCCAGATAGGCTTGGCAGCGGCGCGCTACGTTTTCGTGAAACCTCCAGAACAAGGAGGGTCCTGTTTGCTTTAAGGCCCTGCAAATCAGACACTGGACTCTCTCCCGAGTGCATGCGCCCACCGAGATCCTCAGGGGCAGTCCTCTCCTGAGTCGAGAACGCTCGACACCCTTTACGATTGGCTAAATTAGAGCAGCAGACCTCCTCTGTGCGTTCACCAATCCCTCCTGTTTCTCTGTGATTTACACGTATTTCTCATCCGCTGTTGGAACCCCAAAGCGATTCTGCCTCTTAACGCTACACAAATCAGTACCTCGCACAGCAAGTGCTTCCGAAGTTAGCATTGCCTGAAGGAGACAGGAAGCTCTTTAAATCCCCTTGTAATGCTTCGGCATGTCTTTACGCCCCGCTGTAGTCATAAAATGTATCGGATAACTCAGGCTTTAAATCAGCACCGGGTCAATAGAATCCGCAGATCCACACAGTAGAGATGAATTCCCTTATGATGTCATTTCCTCCGTACAGCCGACACTTTAGCTTTTCACAGGGGCCCAAACAGTCATTTAGTGAGCGAAAGCAAAGAGAAGAGGCCTACATTTCCTCTACAGGACCACTGAGGACTATCCGTGGATGATAAAGGGGGGAATCTGAACGTAGGGCCAATTTCAGGGGGAAAGAATGTTTGGCAAAAACTTAATCAGCGTGGTTTCTGGGAACGGAATCCACGGCAGCTCAAATGTTATCCTGCAGCGCGTCCTCACTTGAGGGGGGGCGAGACCTTTGGTTGCGGTCGGTTTCCTGTGCGGTTCTGGGGTGATCACGTCCTCTCTGATTCAGGGGGAAGGATTGCGCTTTTAGTGCTCCTCCCGGACTCCGGCGGGGCCGCGACGGCTTCCCCGATTCGAGCCGCTCCGAGCGGCGTGGCCGTGCCGACGCGGACGGAAAATCCCGCTCATCCCGCTCGTGCACGGAAAAGGCCGTTCGCGTCCCGATCCCCGGCCAATGGGAGGACAACAGGAAATGCTCAGAGAGGGAAAGAGAGAGTCTCTCTCTCTCTCGGGTAGAAGGGCTGACGTTGTTTGTCTGTACGCGCTGTCCACTCGACTGGAAAACGCTGGGCGACTCGGGCGGGGGGGAAACTCTTTGTGGCGCTGGGGCGGGGCGGCGCTCCGCTGTCCTCCCTTTCCTTCCCCTGTCGGACACCCGAAACGCGGGCAGCCTGGCGGTCCCTTCCCGCGCGTCACCCCACCGCACTAAATCACCGACGGCAAACTTCATACGGCGCAGAGAACCAGCCCGACCGGGATTTAGACCTCCATGTGCATTTATGTCTCCTGCTAGATTTATTTAACTGAAAGTAAATCCTTAAAAAAAACTATTTAGCAGGTATTCCAGGTCATGATATTAAAGGCAGTAAATCTGAGAATAATACAGTGGTAATTTATTCTGTGGACTAGATCTTTCCTCTTATAAGCAGCTACATTCACATGGAATTAATTGGAATTCAATTAGATTACAGATGAGAAGTTGCAGTTAAGGTCAGTTGGGCCACGCCTCACGGTTCTCATTAATAATCACCTAACGATCCTCCTCATTAATAATAACCTACCCATCCTCCTCGTTAATAATCCTTGTCATATCTGCGTGGCAACGTTTAGAGCTAACTGCAGAGCGCGAGCAAGCGGGGTAAAAACAAAACGATGCTCTCACAACTCATAAAACAGATTGCTTCATATATTTCTGCGCAAAAGCTTTGCCGCGCTGTGGTCCTAAGGTACTAAAACCCCACAGAGAACTTCCACGAGGAAGGGGGGAAAAAATAATTTTCTTTTGCGTGCCTGAAAGCGGATTTATGAAAGGCGTCGGCATACGGCTCGGCCTGCGGGAGCCGCCAGCGGATTGGCCGGTTTTACGGGGACACCTTCGGAGAGCTTTCAGACCCCCCCCGTCCGGCCCGGCGCTTGATTTACCGCGTCCCGGCAACGCCGCTCCAGAGAACCCATTCGGCTGGAGCCCCGAGCCGGGGGCCGGGGGCCACGTCCGTGCCGAGAGCGCCGTCGGCGAAGGACGTGTTTAAATCGAGATGGAGACACCCTCCGTCGCTCCTAAGAACAGAGGGCCCCGTCTGTCGGAGGCCAGCGCGGGTCACGGGCGACATCTCCGAAGGCAGGAAGCGTTTGTCCGCCGGCTTATAAGAAGATCCTGTGTGTTCCGCGGGTGGTTATGGAGCATGCCAACACGGGCTGCCTTTGAGAGTAATAGCAGTGCCTTGTATAGATGGTGGGTGTGAATAGCTGGGGCAGTGAATGGGGTAAATGTGCTCTATTTATATGGAAATGCACTGTTGCATTACCTGCAGGCGATTCAAATGGGAGCGTAGTTCTCTTACAATCAGTTAGGCTGCATTGAGACCATAAACATACGGGGCACATAAAAGCGTTTTTCGTAAGAACTCTGAATCGCATTAAATCGCATTAACGGCGGGGAGGACATCTTGCCAGGAGATTTTATCAGGGTCAATCTGTATAACATACCGGCGTTACTGCACGCGCCCGCGACTTCCACGCGCTGGCATTTATCATCTGATTGGCCGACGCGCCATCGGTTATCCTTATATGGTAATCCCTCCGACAGGTCTGTGGGATTATGGGGGGGGGGGGGGGGGGGCGCCGAGGCTGGGGTGATCCTCCGCCGCCCCGCGCCCGCTTCCCTGCCGGCGGGACGAGCTGTCATCGAGCCGTCGCTATCTCGGCGCTCGGCGGCGGGGGGCTGATCCCGGGCCCGGGGGCCTATCGCACCCAGCAGCCACCGCCAATCCGCCAAGCCGTCGCCTCCGGCTCGCGGGCGAGGCCCAACCCCTCCGCTCGCCTCTGACGGGCATCGCGGCAGGGGGTCTGCGGCTAACGCTAACCCTTCTCACTGTGTCACCGCAATGTCATGCCGCCGCGTGGCAGCTGCATCGCGAGAAGGTTTTGTGATAGCTGGGTATGCTCCATTTCTTCATAGATAAACTTAAAATGCACTGGAAATAAAATATGTCTACTCTTTTCCCACAATATATGGGCAAATACGCAAGTTATTGACGCTTTCAGATATTTGGATTATTTAAAAACAAGCATCGCTGATATATGTATTTATAATTATATTTCAGTCCAGTATATTGCAGTATGTTCCATGTTCTTAAGGGTTGTGGCCGTGTGGGGTGTAGGTGTGCTTTGGGGTACGTCAGGGGCGCAGATCAGTGGTTTGAAACATCCATGGTGACCGAAGGGCCCCTGGAATGCCTCATCTCCCTCTCTGAAAGCCGAGCAGTGATTCAGTGTTCAAGCACGCCGATGACTTTGACTGATGTAATGGCGGGAGAGAGACAGGGAGAGAGAGAGAGAGAGAGAGGGAGAGAGAGAAAGGGAGAGAGATGGAGAGAGAAGGAGAGAGATGGAGAGAGAGAAAGGGAGAGAAGGAGAGAGAGAGAGAGAGAGAGAGAGGGAGAGAGAGACAGGGAGAGAGAGAGAGAGAGAGGGAGAGAGAGAGAGAGAGGGAGAGGGAGAGAGAGAGAGAGACAGGGAGAGAGACAGAGAGAGAGAGAGGGAGAGGGAGAGACAGGGAGAGAGGGAGAGAGAGAGAGAGACAGGGAGAGAGAGACAGGGAGAGAGAGAGAGAGGGAGAGAGAGACAGGGAGAGGGAGGGAGAGAGAGAGAGAGAGAGAGAGGGAGAGACTGTTCCCGAAGCCACGCTGTGGAACATGTGGCTTTTATTCTGTTCGCCGCTAATGAAACACGTCGGGGGCGAGATGAAGGGCGAGGAAGAAGTGACGGAGATCCTCCCTCCGCCTCCGCCCCAGAACTGGGTCGGAGGTCGCCGTGACCGCACCGCGGTTAGCTTTGCGCCGCGGTCGCTTCTCGACGACTTTCGCCGCATCTCTGCTAATTTCAGAGACCGCCTAACCGACGCTACTTTAAATTTGCGGTTAGCGGTGAAGTGAGAAGCGTGCTGCGGTTAGATTGGACGGGGGCCCTCGTCTCACCGATAGGACTGGCTGACTGCGTTCAGTGGAGCTCTGTAGCTGCTTGCTCTCTCCTCAGAAGGAAACGATGCGTTCTTGACCGTTAGCTTCCCTCTCTTCACCCTGATTTAAAGAGCGCACCTCACAAAATATCTGGAGCTCGGTCAGAACATTGCAGCCATCTTTTCGCAAGCCCTTCCCATTTGCCGATATGTCCCTTCGATATTTATAAAGCAAATGCAGTCCCTGGAAGGAAGAACAAATTGGCTTGGTTTTTGGCTCTCGTCCCAAGGACAGGGTTGGTCCTCTTGGCGTGGGGCTATATTTCATTGCGTACGGCCTGAAATAGGCTTCGACCCGCCTGTGCTCCCTCCCATTTAAATGGCCTGGGCGTCATTTCAAAGGCTGAAGTTGCCACTGGCTGCTCTCCTCAGGAACTGTAAGGTCATCTCGGCCCCGCGCAGGGCTGGGGAAGACCACAGGCCGGCATCTCCAGCCACACCCTCTATTCTTCTTCACAGGCCTAAAAAAAGACTCACCCCGAGAGATAGCACATGCATACGCTTGGGTGTGTGTGTGTGTGTCTGTGTACTGTGTGTGCCCTTGAGCAAGACAAGTATGTGTGTGTGAGTGAGTGTGTGTGCATGTGTTTGTAGTATATGTGCGTGTGTGTGTGTGTAGTGTGTGTAGTGTGTGTGTGTAGTGTATGTGTGTGCGTGTGTGTGTAGTGTGTTTGTTGTGTATGTGTGTGCATGAGCTCTGCCATTTGTGCGTTTGCATCCAGTTAATGAGAAATTACAGTATTTTCTGTTCAAGTAAGTGATAACTCCTGTGGATGATTAAATGTAATTTATCTATATGCAACCTGTCAATATGAGGTTCCTGTCCCCTTGACTAAGTGGGGCTTACATGGCTGGTCTGGCCTGGAGCTGTTTGTTTCCAAAGGGGATTCTCACAGTGGGGCAGACCATGTCTAAATGATCCAAAGTGCTGAGCCAGCCTGCTGGGGTTAGCTGCACTGCTTCAGTAAGGGTTTCACAGTGTATTCTGTGCCACAGTCCCCAAAGTGCCTCACATCACATTCGCCGAATTTTCCCAAGAGTACTTGGGCTCTTAATTCAGCCCATATCTCCATACAAGCTGCGCGATTCGGGCCTGGATTCGATTAAAACGTGTCCTTAAACTCTGGCTCAGAATTAAATGCGAACTTTCCTTTGTTCGTCGCTAGCTTTAGCCTGGTGCGATGTGTCGATTGGCTCAAGGCTTTGGTGCGCAGTCAATACAAAATTTCTCGTTAATCAAATAAACGTGTTTTTTTTCCCCCTCTCAAAATACGTGTTAGCGATGTTAGGCAGTGACTCCTGTAGCCCGTGTGCGTATGTAAATGAGTCCAGTCTGTTGTTGCGTTTGAGCGCTGGTGATTTATAGTTGGAAACATGGTAAGTTAAGTATGCAGGACCACTCTCGGGCCGGAGGAATGCACTGAGGCAGCCTGCGTTCGGTACAATAGAGCGATAGTCTCCACACAGTGGATGTCAATGGGAGATGGTTAAAAGGGCCTCTGGGAGGGGGGGGGGCAGGGGGGAGAGGGAGGGGGGGGGGGGTGAGATCTCCATTTGAAATGAGACGGCTGTGTGTGACTCGCGCTGATCTCACCAGGCAGGTCGCCCGCTATCTCCAGTCCCGGACTGGGCTGACTTTGTGGCACATTTGGCTTGGGTTCACACACACACACACACACACACACACACAGACACACACACACACACACACACACACACACACACACGCACGCACGCACGCACGCACGCACAAACACACACACACACATGCACGCACACACACACACACACACACACACACACACACACACACACACTCACACCACACACACACAAACACACACACAGTGCCGCCTTTGTGCTCTGTACCACTGCGTTCCCTGTGCCAGCCCTTTGTCATGATGGAAATAAGACCCCCTGTGTTTGTGCCGATTGCTGATTATTTAAAAACAAACAATAAGCCTTTGAAAGGCCCTGCGCTCACGTGGGGCTCCGCTGCATGCCTCGAATGCAGAAGGTTCTGGAAAGCGAAGGGTGCCGTGCCCACACTAATGCCATTCAAATGCCAGATCCCCAAGTCTCTATGCTGCGCTTTCACTGCAGAAAAACGCTTTCCATTCAATCATTCATTCAAGCACGGAAGGTTCTAGAGCTACTGTATTCAATACGTGGTAGTCTCTATGGCCATAGTTCTGTGATGACACTGGGCCTGTTTACACTGTGTTCCCAGTACTATCAGGATTTCTGGACAGTGTTCAGTATACAGTCATAATACGACTGGAAAATGTTTCAAAAAAATTGTTTGTTTTCTTTGTTTTGTTTTTGTCTACTTTCAAAAGATGACATTGTTTTTATGATGCAGCTTGGGATTCCCGACAGTTCCCTGCGTTTTGAAAGTCACGTTAGATTTACCGTTCAGTTAAACCACTGCGCTCTGTGCCATCGTTTATCGTGTTATTTAAAAAAAAAACTCAAATTCATTCTTTTTTTTTCTTCATCGGACCATCAGATACAGCAGTAAGCTGCTGTCCCGTGTCGTTTCATTCTCCTGCTCTGTAGTTTGCCGCATTCCGTGAGCGCAAGCCAGATGTGCCCCCAGCCAGCTTACATCACGGTCCTGGGTTTAGCGGCTGCTAAATATTTTGTTCTGCGTGCGTGCAGAAACATCCCAGCAGGTTCATGGCGGATTCCCAGCAGTTTGTGTCTTTTGTTTGCGCTGAAAAGAATCAGACGCGGTCTCAGAAACGACGGTCCTGACTTTAACGTTTTTTCTGATTTGACTTCGCAGGGGTCCCGTCGGCCAAGAAGTCCGGGATCCCCGCCCCCAGAGACATGGCCCCCGCCATAACCAGAGACAGGGTCTCCCTGCGGGATCAGCTGCGCTCGGCGGGCCCCAAGAAGATGATCCCCAGCGCCAGCGCCTCGGGGCTCTCCTCGCTGGCCAAGCACCCCCGCGCCGCCCCCCCCCACAAGCCCAGAGCGGACGGCGAGGCCGGCGGAGACAAGGCCCTGCTGGAGTGCCAGGTCAAGGAGCTGCTGGCCGAGGCCAAGGCCAAGGAGTTCGAGATCAGCAAGCTGCGCACCGAGCTGCAGCGCTGCCGGGGCCGGGCCCCGCCCGACGCCGGGTCCCCCGAGGGGCCCCCCGAGCCGGCCGGGGCGCTGCTGGAGGCGCAGCCGGCCGAGGTGCGGGCGCTGGTGGGCTCGCTGCGCGAGAAGAACGGGCGCTTCCAGCGGGAGCTGGCCGCCCTGCGGGAAGAGAACCAGGCCCTGAAGGAGAAGCTGCTGTCGCTGGAGCGCTCGCCGCTCTCCGGCGCCTCCTCCCCCGCCTCCCTGGCCAGCCCCGCCGAGCCCTCGCTCAACGGGGTCCTCCCGGACGCCGCCAACGGCGAGGGCCCGCTCAAGGCCTCCGCCTCCTCCGGCAGCGACGTCACCAAGGGCTCCCCGTCGCCCGACTCCTCCGAGTTCGAGAAGATCCCCTCCAGGTCCGACTCGGCCAGCAGCGGGGCGGGGGGGCCGGGCCGGGGCGCCGGGGGCGACGGGCGGCGCTCGCTGGGGGGGGCGGGACCTGTCGGTGGAGTGCCTGACGGAGCAGATCCAGAAGATGGAGGAGAGCCACCACAGCACGGCGGAGGAGCTCCAGGCCACCCTGCAGGAGCTCTCCGACCAGCAGCAGGTGGTGCAGGAGCTGACAGCGGAGAACGAGCGCCTGGCCGAGGAGAAGGGCCTCCTGCAGACCTCCCTGCAGCAGCAGCGCGAGCGCGTGGAGCTCCTGGCCCAGAAGAACGAGGCCCTGCTCGCCCGCCTCCAGGAGCAGGCCAAGAGCGAGGAGGCGGAGGCCCGGGCGGCCAGGGCCGCCGAGCTGGAGCAGCGCTACGGCGAGCTGGTGGAGAGCGCGCGCTTCGAGAGGGAGAAGCTGGTGGACATCCAGCAGCAGCTGTCCGGCAGCCTCCGGGCCCTGGAGAAGGAGCACCAGGAGGCGCAGGCGCTGGTCCGGACCCTGAGGGAGGAGAAGGAGCTCCTCCGGGGCCGGCTGGCGAAGGAGCAGGAGGCCGGCGGGGAGGCCGGCCGGGCCCTGGAGGAGCAGCGGGCCTCCGGGGAGGCGCTGCGGGCGGAGAACGGGCGGCTGCGGGCGCAGGTGGAGGCGGAGCGGCAGAAGGTGCAGGAGCTGAAGGCCATGCAGAGCGCCAGCGACAGCACCGAGCTGCAGGGCCTGCTCAAGGCCGCCCACGCCGACAAGGAGCGGCTGGAGCTGGGCTGCGGCGAGCTGAGGCAGGAGCTGGCGCAGGCGGCCGCCGAGACCGAGCGCGTGCAGGGGTTGCTCGCCAAGGTGGGTACCAGCAGCCCCTCATCTGGGCACCATCATACCAGAGCTTTGGTCCGTTCCATTTCAGTTCAGTCAATTAATCCTTCAAGCTGTGAGGTCACAAATATGCGATTAGAATGTTCTTAACTGAACATTCTAATGCTGATGTCACAATCACTGCTGGTAACGGAAAGCAAAGAAGTTCTAGAACACTAACGTTGAAAATTTTTAGAAAAAACATTCCAGAGAACTTACTCTTCAAAGGATGGAATGAACTGGAAATACCAGTAATGTCTCATGAGGTTTTTATTTCATTTAATTAATTCAGTTATAGTTATAATTGACTGAATTGAAATGAAAGTGACCCTAGCTCGTACAGTACTTTGCTTATCCACCCCATGTCCCACCTGTGAGTGTGTCAAGTGTAGGTTTGGCAGTGACTGATCCTCCATCTCACCGACTGGCCCTTTATGGCAGATGGACCGTACCCATTAGGCTACGTTGCAGCACCGTATAAACCACCATAGAGACTACATAAAATGAACCAGCTTAGGTTCCATTGCTGTAGTCTCTTTCTTGGGTGAGCATACCGTCCCATGTAGAGACACCCAGAGTGTGACCCTGATAGCTCTGTTAGGGGCGGTTGTCCCGGGCCTCTGTTCCAGTAATCGGTGTGCGCCCCCAAAGCCTTCCCGGAGCTGGGGAGGAAGGGGCCTGTTTCCCGTCTGTCACCCCTGGGGCCGAGAGAGATTTGGGGATGGAATGCCAGTGGAGGCCAGAGCATTCCAGCGTGCGCGATGATGCGCCCCGGCGGCTAATGTTAGCGCACAAAGCAGAAGCGCATGCTGGGGGGCGGGGGGGGGGGGGGGGGGGGGGGGGGGGTGGGGGGGGGGATCCGGGAAACTCTGGGCTCGCCAGCCCCTCCCACACGGCCGATGTCACGCCGTGGCGCGCGGACCCTGCGGATGTCCCGACGCCGCAGGTCTCGGCGTGACTCTGCGTTTTTATTTTTGGGTCACTGGGGAAGGCGACGGGCTCGAACGTCGCTGACGGATTAATGGCTGTCCCCGGGACACAGTGGCCTCGCCAGCGTTTGGGTCAGTTTCAGTTCCAGTTCAGTCAATTCAGGAAATTAATCGAAATTCCATTAATTGATTGAATAATTCTCATACTCACCCCTTTAAGTTGTAAAATCACAAATATGTGATTAGAATGTTCTTCACTGAACATTCTAATGCTGATGTCACAATCACTACTGGTAATTTAAAGCAATGGAGTTCTAGAACACTGACTATTCTTCAAAGTAATTGTTAATTATGGGCCTTTTTCAATTGATGAATCTCCTTCAATTGATTAATTTCCTAACCTGACTGAATCCCTCCCCCCTGTATCCTGTTCCCCTCCCAGAGAGCACCTTGTCAAGTTTAATTTCACTTTTATAGCCCATTGAGCACTATACCTCTATGCTGTATCTTTGATTTAAGATGGAACTGACCTCAGTCCCCATCTTCTGCTTTCACATTAACTTGTGAACATTGCAAACGCAGCAGTTATGTTGCATCTTTGCGTTTGTGTAGTTGTTTTTTTCCATGCCAGTCACCAAAGGTGACCCATCCCTGAGTTGTATTCGTGCACTGAGCAACACCCCTTTCCATTTCAGTCACCGAGGGCGACCAGTCTCTGTGTTGTATTCGTGCACTGAGCAACACCCCTTTTTCATGCCAGTCACCGAGGGCGACCAATCCCTGTGTAGTATTTGTGTACCAAGTAACACCTTCCTGCACTGTCAGAATCATCTCCCCTGCCCTCGTGGCAGAGGGAATGTTATCTGTTAGCATTTAACAGCTTCAGAACTGCTCTTAGAGCCGCGTCCGCTCTGTCTGCTTATACGGCAGTAGTCGCGGGGAGCTCTTGGCTCTAATTGGTGGCTGTTATCCAGCCGCTGATTTGGGGGCGGGGCCGGGTTGCCGTGGGGTACAGGTGGTTCCCCCCGTGGCCCAGGGCGGCCGGACGGAGCGCGTGACTCAGACGCTTCAAAGGGGCGGGAGGAGGCACCGGGAGCGTTACGACAGGCCTGGCCCCCCGCCCGTCACCCGCACATGGATCCGTTTAAACCGGCGGCTCCCAGTCAGCGCCGCGCTTTTTCTCTCGCAAAATTTATTTACTTATTTTATTTATTTTATTTTATTTTTTTTAATTTTTTTTTGCTTTTTCTGGGGAAGTCAGCGTGAGCTGGCCGCTCTGTCGGCTCTTCCATCCAACTCGGGGGGGGCGGGGGGGGGGGGGGGGGGGGGGGGGGCGAGCAGAGCTAAGCTGTAACGATTCTGTCAACAAAAAGAAAATAAGGACTCCGTAAGAGAGAGAGAAAGCTGCAGAAGCGTGAGTCATTTTCCACCGCGGAGGAGTCGGGGGCTGCGGCTCGTGGTGAAGGTTCCGGAAAGGGAGGGCGATGACGTGCCCGGGCCCCGGGCCTGGGTTCACCCTTATTCACTGGGTTAGGGAACCTAGGCTCTTCACAGAGAGGGTTGGGAAATACGCATGTCGGACCTTCCAGCTCCTGAAATGGAAGAAGGAGGGGAGAAATGCGTCCCTAAGCTAGCGTGGGACTGTTCTGAGCATGCTCACGTCCCCTTACTAATTACATTCTCTTTACTCAGCTCATGTAATGTTTTAATTGGTGCTTGAAGGCAGGCTTTGTGGAGGTCAGTGGCTGCCCTGGTGTACTGTATGTCTTTAAACCCCTCCCCTCTTTATGACAGAATAGATCATCCCTATTGGCTCATTTAGTACTCACTGTAACCAGGGTAGGCCCAATTGACACAGACTGGAATCTCTGCTGTGGCATTGGCCAACTGTAGCTGGGAGTCAGCAGGAACAGGGCATCGTTGGCCTTGTTCCAGGTGAAATTTGGCAGAGTTCCTCAGGTCGCTGGTACATACTTACCTCACTTCAGCTTCACCCGCCAACATGCCAGGTAACCACGGGCTACCAGTTATCAGTGAGATTAGCACTCCTCTGCACAGATTAGTGTTTGGTCTGTGCAGTAGTGCTGGGTGCAGTACCGCTGTGTGGCCTGCAGGGTGTAAAACAGTCGGCGAGCGCGCCTGCCTCTGCCGCGGCGCCCCCGGGGTCAGTTTGCCGGTAGCACCGGAGCAAATCGAGACCCGCGGTCGCCAGTTTCCACATGGGGAGAGAAGTCAAAGAGAGAAGAAGTGTTCTGGGAACCAGGCGAGGGTGTGGAGGCGGCACTGCTTCCAGGGTCGGTGTCAGTACGCGGACGGGCGTGGCATGGCTGAGTGAAGCATGATGTCATGGCTGCGGTTCCCGTTTGGCGCTGCACAGCGATTGGTCAGATGCTCGGGGTTCCAATGCTGGACTGTGTCTGGAGAACAAGGGGGGGGGGGGGGGGGGGGGGGGGTAGGTGACGAGCAGGCCGAGAGCAGAGAGAGAGAGAGAGAGAGAGAGAGAGAGACGGGGATTAGGCCCCCGTCCAGCAGCAGTATATCAGCACCTCACTGATTATCACTTCACACTTCCCTTTCTGTGAAACGGCCAGGCCTGCAAATGAACCCTAGTGCAGTGTCAGCCATCTTGGCTCAACAGACACACAGGGGAGGACGTTTCCACTGTTAAAACATACATTTCAATTGTTTTTTCACCCTTGATATTTGGAATTTAAAACTTTCTGTTTGCCTTTTTAGAAAAACTGTGGATATACTTTGAATGGTGGCTAGTTCACACCTTTGTGTACTTTAGCCTAATAGCAAATCATATTTACTGTGTGTGTGTTACCGTGCGTGTGAGAATGCATGACTGTACAGATTGATAACTGCACGCCCGGACATGCTAGCTGCCGTGGGAGTAGATTAGCTTGCTGCCTGAAGGTTTACCTATAATTCTGTGTATGTAGGTGGTAATAAAGGCTTGCGGTTGTTGATGAAGATAAGAGGTCTTGTTGGGCTGTGTAACAGTGGACCTTCCCACCTGTGGTCATACCATAGTTTCAAAAAGCTAATGCATGACATAATTTATCGGAGATATCCGCGGTATTCGTGACGTGTATTTAGCATGAAATGTGCCTATAATTAGCCTAATGTTTTATCTGTGTGGCTCCTATAACTAAAGACTTTTGGTCTAAATAAATTATTGACCCGCAGAAGCCAAATTCTGCGAAACCCAGTTCTGTCAGATAGTATTTCCTGTCTGTGTGCTGGAAGCGTGGATGCGCTCTGAGCAGTACAGGCCCGTGTGGAGTACATGCCTGTGAAAACACAGCGCCATCTCCTGGTGAGCAGACAAACTGAAAACCTTAACATAACATAATGATGAGAACAGGCCATTCAGGCCAACAATGCTTGCCATTTTCCTGACTAAATTAGTGCTCTGATTGCCTACAGACTAGATAGTATCTAACACCGCATCAAGCCTAGTCTTGAAAATCCCCAGAGTTTCTGCCTCAACTATGTGACCTGTCAGGCTATTCCACACGTTGACTTCTCTCTGCGTGAAAAAATTCCTCCTAATGCCTGTATGGAATTTACTTTTTGCTAAGTTCCATTCATGTCCCCTCGTTCTACTAACCTTGTTTTGGCCGGCAGCTGAAATAGCTGCTGTTTGGTTGGATTGTGCTAGCAGGGGCATTTTATTCGCCCTTTCTGCACTGACAGTGGAGGGATGCTGCATTTTACCATCGATTTAAGCTGCATTTAGTTACACACAGTGTGGTTAGAGTGAAGTAGCAGGTGATGTCTGAATGTTACTAGTTGGCAGTTTACTCCAGTGTTGTGGCCTGAGGCCACCTTATTATCATTAATATTCCTTTCTATGTTTTTGGCCAGACATAGGTAACCTGACCTACAGTGTGGAAACTAAGTCCTCATAAGTACTTTGTCTTGTGAAATTGTTTTTATTAAATCTTTTCAGGCAGGCAGGAAATAGCCCTTTACTCATGTGGCCAGATGTTGTACTTTGTGTAATTACCTGAGTGCAGCTAGCCAGGGTGTGGGTAACTGCTGTAGAACTGCAGGTGGTGAGATGCTTCTCTTTCTGTGTGTGTTGATGCATGAATGAATGTGTGTGCATATTGGGGTATGTGTGTGTTTATGTGCGTGGGTGTGTGTGCATGTATGCCTGTGTGTGTGTGCGTGCACGCGCGTGTGTGTATGCATGCGTGTGCATGTGCGTGTATGTGTTTGTGTGTGGGTGTGTGTGTGTGTGTGTATGCATGCGTGTGCATGTGCATGTATGTGTGTGTGTGTGTGTGTGTGTGCGTGTGTGTGTGTGCGTGTGTGTGTGTGCGTGTGTGTGTGTGTGTGTGTGTGTGTGTGTATGCATGTGCATGTATGTGTGTGTGTGTGTGTGTGTGTGTGTGTGTGTGTGTATGTGTGTCTGTGTGTGCGTGTATGTGTTTGTGTGTGTGCGTGTGTGTGTGCTTGCGTGCGTGTGTTTGTGTGTGTGTGTGCGTGTGTGTGTGTGTGTGTGTGTGTGTGTGTGTGTGTGTGTGTGTGTGTGTGTGTGAGCAGGCGGAGGCGGAATGCCAGCGGCTGCAGGAGCGCAGCGAGCAGCAGGAGCAGGACCGCAGCAGCAGTGTGCAGAGCCTGGAGGAGCGGATCCAGGAGAAGGAGACGCAGGTGAAGGACCTGAAGGACACCATCTTCGAGCTGGAGGACCAGGTGGAGCAGCACACGGCCGTCCGGCTCCACACCAACCAGACCATCGTGGACCTGGAGAGTAAGCTGCCCCCTGCGCCCCGGCTCTTTAGTGTCACAGGCACAGGCCCAGCCGGCAGCCCCACCGCCCCGCACCTCTCTCAGGTCAAACTGCCGAACCTGAGCCCTGTGGCACTTAACCTTGTGTTGCTAGCCTGTCTAATGGCCCTGACTCTCAGCTGTGACAGTAATGACTAATGGGGGCCACTTGTCCTTCTGGGCTGAAATAAATCTCTTGCCCCAGCAGTGATGAGAGCATGAGCTTTAGAAGGTTCTGTCTTTCAGCTGTGACATTAAACATAACCCCTTGCACCACCTACCTAATAGACTCAATTTACCTGATTAAATAAATGCAGACAAATACAAGGATGTAACACTGAGGAAAATTTTTTTTTTTGTGGTTGATTTGTTGTTAGTATAACCACACAAGTTTAAAGGCAAACTTTAAAGGCCCCTTTGTTTAGTATTAGTTTGACTTCTTCTTGTGAACAGAATATTCAAATATGTAATGGACAGACCAGTTTCTGGGTATTTTTGTAAGTATCCTGTTTGAAGTATCTGCCGGGGGGGTGGGGTTATCTCCTTTCAATGGCCCGGTGTGCCTGCAGTCTAAACTTTCTTCCTGAAGTCAATGCTACAAAGACAATGAGTCGCAACAAGTATTTCTTCAGGGCAGGTAGAAAGATCTTTATTTTGCTTTCAGATATGAAGCAGGTCACAGATTCACTTTTGAGTGGGTCGTTTTGATGGTTTGTCCATGGAAGCCATTTTCAACAGAATGTTTTCGGCTGGATCTCTTCTTTGAAGTTGAAGAAACAGATATTTTCTGTAATAAAACGCACATCCATTCGTTTCCGCGCTGAGCACCAAAGTAAGAAGCTAGCAGTGGCGAGCCTCATCGCTGTGGTGGGGGGGGGGGGGGGGGGGGGGGGGGACTGACATCTGGCCCGCAGAAGCCGCTGGTCCATGCCCTTCCCACCAATGACGAGCAAACGTGAGCCATGGCAGAGTTGGCCGCTGGTCTGCCGCGGTGGATACACACAGTTATGAGGAGGAATTATCCCATCAAGCCCCAGCCAGTGCACATAATGCTTTTTCGACAGGCCTGTCCCTCCCCTCACTGACAGTGCAGCACACTGCCTGTTAGAATCAAGCCCTCTAAAGAATCACATTGAACAGAAACAGATGCTCTTATAGGGGGAGTGCCCTGCTTCACTGAAATAGCTGTCACATCACAAAGATTTATAACATTCAAATGCTGCTCGGATTTCATTCAAACTCAGCAAAAGTGCGCAACACAGTGCCCTGTCCTATCTCAACGGGTAATGTTCGAAACTTATTTTGGGCCGGTATGTTCAGTACTCAGATTTTTTTTTTTTTTATCAGCATAAGCGATCGTTGTTTGTCGATCTGTGTCAGCGGCTTGCAATAAGGCCCGACGACGGTGTTCCTCATGACTGCGTCGCAAATGTGTGCCTGCAGATAAAGTCAGGAAGCTGGAGGAGCAGAAGTTTGAACTGGAGAGGCAGCTGAAAGCTCTGAGCAAGCAGATGAAGGTAGAACCCTTCCCCTTGATCCTTTGTATCGCAAGCACACACAAAGCACATTTTATATTAGGCCAGTTTATACATATGTACTTGTATTGACAGCAGCTTGTCATCAGCTTGTGTTGACGGTGAAGACTGATTAAAACCTTTTCACTGAAATCTAAGGCTACTCAGTCCACTCCCATTACAATTGTCCCTTAACTAAATGCGTTTGTGATTTCTTCATTCATGCAGCATTTAGCCTCTGAGTCCACAGTGCTCTTAATGTTGTGTGTATATAAAAAAGATACGTTTTTTTTTTTTTTAGCTCAAACCTCAATATTTTTTATTTATTTCAAAAGGCTGGAAGTATTGAGTAGCCCCTTCAGTATGGGAGCAAGACAGGGCCTGTGCACCGACATTTTGAAGAAACACGTGCTGTCCTCAAACACTAGTCAATGTATGGCCTGGTGCCCGGCATTCATTACCCACGAGTCAGCGTTCAGACATGTGACGACGACCCCGGCGTGACCTCTGACCTTCCAGGACGAGACGGCGGAGTGGCTGCGCTTCCAGGCCGACCTGCAGACGGCCGTGGTGGTGGCCAACGACATCAAGGTGGAGGCGCAGCAGGAGCTGCGGGCGCTCCGCCGGCGTCTGCAGGAGGAGCAGGAGCACAGCGCCAAGCTGGCGGGGGAGCTGGAGCAGCTGCAGGGGAGCAGGTGCGTCAGCAGGGCGGCGCCAGAGAGCACGCACACAAACACTTACACATACGCACAAATACGCACATACTGTAAATACATACACACACACAAATACAGACACACACACAAATACACACATACTGTAAATACATACACACACACAAATACAGACACACACACAAATACACATATACTGTAAATATGTACACACACATACGCACAAATACACACATACTGTAAATACGTACACACAAACACAAATACACACATACTGTAAATACGCACACACACACACAAATACACACATACTGTAAATATGCACACACGCACACACACACACATACTGTAAATACGCACACACATGCACGCACAAACACACACATACACACACACGCATACTGTAAATACACACACACGCACACACAAACTGTACATACGCACACACACACACCTATACACACACATACATACACACACACACATGCTGTACATATGCACACACCCACACACAAATACACACAAACACACGAACACACATGCACACACACAAAGCACTCTGCTAATCGCTTCTCTCCTAACACACACTGCCAGACTGGTTAGTAGGGTTTGCTCTATCCCACAAAAAAAATCCTTTCCATCTCGCATCATTGAAAAAAAATGTCATATTGGGGAAATTTGGAACAGAATCAATAATCTTTTGGATTACATGGGAAAATATTTGTTCCTTGTTCACTATAGCAAAAAAATTTAAAAGATCAGCACAAGTTGATTTTAAAATTGTGATACTCAGCAGTTTGGTTTAAAATTTCATTTTACCATTATTGTTATATGTAATAACAAAGTTTTTCATTTATGAGTTCCTGTCAGCACTTGTGGCAATGGGTTTAAGCGTTTCAGAGCTGCTCTCCAGAGCAAACGCTGCTAAATACGCAATAATACACAATTTGTGAAGTTATTTGAACTCGCAAATGCTCTGATTCGTCCTTCATCTTATCCCTGTATTCGGGAACAAAAAAATATCAGGATTTGCAAACCCTACTAACACACTCCCTTTACCATGCCGTAACCCCTCCGATGCCCTCTCTACTCCTGCACACTTTCAGACTGCACTTTCAGACTCTCCACTGTGACCTTACTGTACAGGGTAGCTCACTGAACTTTTTAAGGCCATGAGCGTTTGCTTTAGTTTACATATTTTTTTGCTAGGTCTGTACCTCAGTCAAGCCATACACAGGCCCCCCCACTGTCAAGATGGACCCACAAATGAACATACCCACTGAGTCTTGTTCTCTGGACGGATCCATCTTGTAATTTGGTAGCCCTACTGTATGATCTCTGCTTTATCTGACTGTTGAAGTATTGTGTGCTGTATGTAAAAAATGACAACCTACAACCCCATACATTAAAAATAAGGCACAGCAGGGCTCTGTGAGATGGATGACTCATTGGTGCCATTTTCGTAAGCAATTCCTCATTGCCGAGACCACGTGACTTCGGCAGAGGATGGAGGGGGGGGGGGGTGTGAGAATGGTTTCCTCTTGTCATAGCTTTCTACGACGAGACGGGTTTAAGTGATGAGAAACGCTGTGCCGTGTCACAAGTCCGGGTCCCGCCCTGGCGATCGCCGCCGTCGGCGTGGTGGCTGCTGTGTGCCAGCTTTGTGGTCCGCCCGCTGTACTGTGTGTGTGGCAGCGCCTGCATGCGGCTGCACAAACGGCGTCCGTCTTGCGCGGAGCAAAAAACGCACAGTTGCCATTGGTCGGCAACTGAAAGCCAAGGGTGTTTACCTTGGAGGGTACAGCCAATGGAGCGCTTTTTCGCGGTACTATAGCCGGCGCTCGTCCGTCGCTAGATCCGAAAAGACCGGCGCGTACTTTTTTTTTTTTTCCCGCGACGGACTAGCCGATATGCTGCCTCCCCAGCCGCCGGAGCTCCCGAGGGCGAACTTTAGAGGATTTTCCCCTGGGCGTGACGCCTCTTAATGAAACGCAGGTAAGTTCCCTGTTGCTAGCCGCACCGAAACGCTGCAATGTAGACGCAGGAGAGACGCAGTGCGTTTTTTAGCGAATGCTGTCGCCGCCCACCTACATGGAGCCCAGGAGTGTCTCCTGTCGTTTCCCTGCCTTGCATCGCCTCTGCTTTCTGTCTGATCTTTCCTGCTATTGGCTGTCGACGCAACGCTGATGCTGCTGTGATTTCCTTTTGGGGGGGGGTGCAGTGTTTCACTTTGCTTGTGTTTTTTTGGTTTTGTTTTGTTTTGTTTTTGCACAATTAAATTTCACATTTCACTTTTAGTGCCACCTGCTGGCCAGTGAAGCAATTGCTTTACTGACCCATCTTTAGACGGAATTGACCGGTCACCGACCTTTCCCAGAGTAGCTGTCAAGCACTGCATGTTTTGAACTTCTACAATGATCTCCTTGTACATATGCATCTGTGCCATATTATATATGGATATTGTTTATCAGATACAGGAGCTTAGATACGGCTTATATATACCACAGTTCAAACATGCAGGATTGTATTTGTTTAACTTTAATGATATGCATGGTGGAAAAAGAACAGATTATTATGCTTTACTTATTGATAGCTTTCATAAATAAAGTCATTTGTATGGGCGTGTTGTTAAAATACCTTGACATTACCGTGCATGTAAAATATGTTGAGAGGCTTTTCTCTGTAAACACTGATTCACAAAGGCTCATGTTTCCATTTTCTTTTTCAGATCCAGCACTGGTTCAGGTTAGATGTGCTGCAAAGCCCTATCAGGACATATCAGAAAACAGTATTACTGTACGAGTGTGACTTCACCAGTATTATGTTACGAATGGGAAAATGTTGTTGAAAGAAAATGTGTACTTCAGGAGTAATGCTTGTCACTGAAGGTAAATATCTGGAGAACCAGGCTAAATGGTGACTGGAGGACGGGCCCAAGACACTTGGCTTCAATCAATATTTACACCAAATATGTTTGAGGGATTGATATTTTCATATTTGTGTGGGGAATTTCCAGAATTAAGGCCGCAGGTGAGAAGTGTATGGGAAATGAAAAACATTGAGGAACTAGAAGGAAAAAGCTGAAATTCAACATCGGTTGTTTGATTTGTTATTTCATTTTTTTTTAATCAACGGGGTTTCTGAGCTTCTGTTCCTTTATGTTTTAAATCTAATGCTTTGTTGCCCTTTTATATGTGTAATTTTGCTGCCATAATGCATCTGTGCCCAAGGACTACAGATGCATGTTTCACTGGTGGAATCAGTGCTACTATTAATGCTGTCGTGTTAATATTTTCAGCTTCAATTTATTCCTTTCTAGCACCCACGCACTTGGTGCTCTTTATTTATGCATTTTTTTTTTTTTTCTTAAAAAAAATGTTTGGTGATGTTTACATTTGCGGATTAAAAGCCAGTGATGTTATTGTTCTATTTTGAAAGGAGCCTTTTCAATGTGCGTATACCTGAAGTCACCCGAGTGTTTTCAGGACCAATAAGGTCTCAGTCGTGTGGCGATGTACTCTAGGAAAAAAAGTGAACCGAACTTGTATGCCACAGAAATGGAAATTTATTTTCATTGATCACCTTGTTTTTTATTTTTTATTTTATTTCTTCCAGTGAGAGTGCCTGTCTTTTTTCTCTGACGTCACCTTGTGTCTGCTGTAGTGTCACCACTAGATGGTGCAATTTGAGAAAAAGTCTACAGAATCAGGCACAGGCTAGGTTAAAATGTACAATTGCTTGGGGGAAGCAGATGTCTCCTTACAAGTACTAGAACTTTGTTGATAGAGTATAAAAAGTCAAACGAACTGAGACGAGGAGGCAATCTATGAAGGGAAAGACTCATGTGAAGCTCAAAGATAAATATAAATCTTTTTTTGGTTTGTATTTCAGCAGTGTGCCAACAGTACCTCCAAGCGATAAACTCATTTAAAGCAAAATTCTGAGCCAACTGCCCCAGACAGGGACAAAGATATAAACGAGAGAAGGAAAGCTTTAATTATTTAGAATTGTCTTTGTGAGAGTGCCATATTTTTTAAAGAAATATACTACCTGAATATTCCAGTAATTCCAGACCTAAGATTTGCTTTAATGCGTACAATGTAAAACAGGGTTGCATAACATATTTTTCTTATTCTGGCGTGCAGGTGTCATGATAACGTGACAGCTGTCTTGTCTTAACGTCACACAATATTCTTAAGTATTGTTGTTTTATCACCAGTAATTTGATAGTCTCATTGAATTAATTTTGTTGGTTTCGCGAATAAATTACCCTCAGGAGAAAATGGTTGTGAATACAGATATAACACATACATCCCGGTTAATCGTGCCGGGACCCTCCGGCGTACACAGCTTCTGTAGGGAATACCGTTCAGTCTGTACTGCGTATCTGTGCGTATTTGCATTTCCCTGTATTTAATTTCACTTTCTATCGGACCATTAACCTAAGGGTTAACGTCTAATGGTGATGTCAGGAAACGCATATATAAATGCACTTAGCGGTGTATTAGCATAATCATAAGGTCATCTGAACTGTGCTTCATTACAAATGCGATTCAGGGAAAAACGCGCAGTGACGCACCGGAGTCTTTTGAGGAACTCACCGGCGCTCTCGCAGTGCGCACGTCGCGCATGTTCCTCATTCCCGTCGGGCTTTCCGCGGGTCCCCAGCGCGTGCGTTATATAGCTCCGCTCTCTCAGCGCGGCTCTCCTGGGCTGCGCGTCCGAGAGGCGCGCGCAACGCTGTGATGGCTGGCAGCAGCAGAGCTTTACGACTGTTGAGATCAGTGACCACCCGTGAACACGCCGGTTATTAGTAAACCATGTACTAAACTGCATTTATAAGTTAATACCTTATTGATAAGCCGTTTCATTTGCCTCACGTGGACATGTCCTTGAGTGCTTCAAGGACACTCAGTCATTGCCTACAACCTTTAAAGTTCTTGTTAAAAAAGCTGTCAATATTTCATTGCAGCATTATTTTTTTTCCACCCTACATGCATTTATTTGTATTAAAATGCTATAATATTGAGAACATTAAAACATTTGTTTCACCAGTTTCAATTGAATTGCTATCACTAAACCACAGAACCAACTCTTGCTTCAGGAGAGACCAAATGTTTCTAATTATCTAATACTGCCACTTGATAAATCTCAGGTTATAATTAAAGTCAAGGCTATAAAGCACTTATACAATTGTGCAGATGCCAGGAATATTAAAATCAGAAATCATATTTGCTGGTGTTCAGTACTGTAAAACCTTTTGGCAAAAAAAATCTTTCTTCCTCCTTCAAGAAGTATGAAATTCCTTAGAACGGTTACTACTCAGCAGAAAATGTGACAAATTATTTAAGTGTCATAATGTGTGTGAGGGAGCTTTGATAGCCATGACAGATCTATCCAATGCTGTTTATCAGGAAAAAAAAATTTGTTATGTAAATAGTGTATTTGTGTATATTCATTTGAACTTTTATGTCATTCTGTAATCAATAAATTATAAACGTGTCTTCAATCTGCTGTCTGATTGGCTGTTCTTTTATTTGCGAACAGATCGCTGTATGCTGACTGGCAGCAGTGGCCGGTTCTCTTGTCTTTCCTGTACGTGTAACATGCCACCCTTCTCTCATCAGTATTATCTCTCAGACTCTCACACTTCGGTTTTCACTGAGAGCAGCGGTTCTGGAATATTCTGAGCCACTGACCGTGTCAATGAGAGAATTCTGTATTCTGTGTGACCTTCTCCTTATTCCGATATAGCTCAACAAAAAATGTTAATGCTAATGTACTGTATATGTGAGAGCAGCTGCGTGTGCACTTTTACTGGCACAGTGACGTAACGGCTCTTCGGTTTTTCTGAACCCCTCTCGCAGCCCCCTCTTCTGGGTCCCAGTCTGCAGTTTGGGAACTCTTGACTGAATAGTATACAGTGCGCAAGGAATGAGACTTGGGGAGACCGTGTGACAGTTCATGGGGTGGCCCTCTCAAAGCATATGCCAATCCCCCAGATGGCTCTCTGCACTGTGGTCCCTTCTCTGTCTGCTGCCCTCTCTGCTTTCCTCTGTCTGGAAAAAGTTTTTTTAAATTATATATATATATACATATATATATACAGTATATATATTTATATATATAAATATATGTGTGTGTGTGTGTGTTGCATATATATATGTATATACATATAACATATATATATATATATATAGATATAGATATAGATATAGATATAGATATACGTATTATATGAACAATATGAACTCCCTTTTTAACAGAAGTCTGTCATTGCCAGCTGTCATTTCTTGTTCGTTTAAAGTTACTTGGCATATCTGAACATTTAGACATTTATTTTAAGCTGCGCAATAAACGTTTGGGCGCTATGCCCAGGGAAAATGTTTGGTGGGATTAAGATGGATGAAGCACACACAGAGGGAGGCCTTTAACAAAGTGTTGGATAAGTGTTGGGTGCACCTAAGCACTTTCCGTGTGTTTATGATTCCCTGGGTAACTACTTTAAATGCCCTGTTAAAGACTATTGTATTTTTATGTAAAGAATAGCAAACTAGTGTACTTTAATTTCACAATTCTTTGTTGTATTTGTTATCACCACTGTATATTTAAAATTAGAGTGAATCTAAAGAAATGGGTATGAGCAATGAGTGAGTAAATCAGTAAATCAATGATACGTGATCTGTGATGAGGTGTTACAGTTACATAAGTGAGTCATCCTGTAGACACCTGTAAATGTTTTCTTAGACGATTTGATTTTGGAAAATGCTTGCCTGACTCATTCACAGAGAGGAGATCGCTCTCAAATAGCTTAGAGCTCAGTCAGCTTGACTTAAAATGTTTAAAAAAGGATTTCTCGGATTTCGCTGTTCAGACTTTCATGTGGTGAGTTTATTGAGCGTATTATCTGTGAACCGTCAATAAAGGAAACCTGTGATGTCATCAGGTCGGTTAGTTTGAGGCCTCCGCCCTCAGAGCAGGACAGAAGAACAGCCGCCACAGTTTTGTGCCCCTGGGTGAACGGCTGTCTCCCTCCCGCTCTTCCAGGTCCAGGGGCGAGGAGGCGGGCTCCTCGGACGCGGACGGCGCCCCCCACTGGTGCGGGATCTCCATGAGCCAGGCCCCGCCCTCCGTCGCCGCAGAGCCGGGAGCCACCGTCAAGTCCCTCATCAAGTCCTTCGACTCGGCCGTGCAGAGTGAGCGCCCCGTCCTTCCCGCAGGGGGGCGGCCCCCCCAAAATGTTTAGATAGCGGGCGGCTTCCTGCGCCGTCCGTATCAGGGAGGTACACCGGGTGCCCCGTGCTAAAATTTATCACCGCCACCGGGGCCAGACAGGACCGGCGACCTGGCACGGGAGTCGGTGCAGAACCTCTGCCCTGAACTCCCGATCCAGATCCGATCAGATATCGACGGCAGGTTCAGGAAGGGAGGTGCTGATTGTTTTAACTTATCGTGGGCAAAAAAAAGCGAAAGGCTCTGTTTTTTGTACTGGGAGTGCCTGCGTGTATAAAAACTTTAGGTAAGGTTTGAAAAACAACGCGGTAAATCACGAAGGAGGGCTGACCTTTGTGCAGTTCGCGCGGTTTCACGGAGACTGAGTCACGCGTAGCGTCGCGTGACGTGCGCAATTTCACACCGTCGGCGTGGAAACGCGGGGGAGAATCCCGCAGCCCCGACGCGTGTCTCTGTCATTGACACCGTCACCGGCGAGGCCGAGCGTTGTAGGAAGGCCAGGCTCGTTTTTTTGTGGTGCTGGAGCGTCGGCTATCGGCCTCAGCTGCGAAGATGAGAACCTGCAGTCACTGCTTCCTGTTTCGCAGGTGGGCCTGGGCACACGGTGCAGGTGCACTCCGTCCCCAGGAGCCCCCTGAGCGGCATCCCCGTCCGCACCGCCCCCGCCGCCGCCGTCTCCCCCATTCAGGTGAGCATCCGCCCACCTCCATCACTCCCAGCCTGCGCTACACCTTACCTCCCCCTCTCCAGCGGCCTTCTCATTTCCACTCTTCACCAGCTGCCGCTAACGCATTCAGGGCGTCTAACGTCCAGCAGCAGGCTCTTTCACGCTGCCGCTTTGCTATTGGCTGCTGTTTCCCAGGAAAGCCCGCACATCAAACACTTGTACTGTTGTGAAGTGAATGACATATAAGTCCCCATGTATTGTAAGGTGCTGCACTGAAAAAGCTGTTTCATGGATAAACATGATAGTTTTTTATGACTCAGAAGACATCACCATTCCTCAACCTGTCTAAGCTTTTCCCACCTCATACCATACAATCTACATCTATCATTACCCTGAGCAACCAAAATATCCATGACACTATGGTGTTTTACACTAAATTAAAAATTCTCTATTTCCAATTACTTTTCTGAAATAGCATTGAAAATAAATATCAATAGGGATGTTCATGTTCACAAACATTTGGTTAATATTTCTTAAATTCCAGATGAGAACAAACTGTGGGTCTATTTGTGCCTCAATATTTCAGTTTTTTTGCTTTTGTTTTTTTGCCAAGCTTGGATTTGAGTCCGAAAAGTGGCACTGTGGGGCAGTACCAAAAATGTGTGGTAATGATTCTCTGTCCCCATGACAATATGCAACACTTGGAGATTGCTCAATACCCTACACGTTTAACATTTGTTTTGTAGCTAAAACTCAATACAATAGTTTTAACTGAAAGGCTCACCTAAAGGGTTGTTTTATATATAATTCCATATATTGAATACCTGGGGAGGGGTGTATGAAATCGCTGTTCCCATTTATATTGAATTTTATTTATTTATTTATTTATTTATTTATTTTATTTTTTATATGGTCCATCAAATACACCTTTGGCTTTTAAGTATAAACAATACATTTCTTTCTGTTTATATTTTAATTTATTGTTGTTT
>NC_049209.1:43111546-43266546 GCF_013347855.1 Anguilla anguilla | reverse complement strand
ATTCCGATTGAATATATCTGCGCTTTGTACTTTGAACACTATGGAAGCTTTTCTGTTTGAAATTATGTAACTGTTTCTCTCTTGTCCTTCGTCTGATGAAGCTGTTATGATGCTGGGCTTTAACCAGTAACCTAAATCAGGGGTGTCTGGCTCCTGGGCGGCACAGCGGGGTGGGGCGGAGAAGATTAGGAAGCAGGCCGGCTGCGTGCTGTCAGCGTTCCTCATATCAGCCGCGGCTAACATTCCTCCTGTCTTCCCATGACCGCCGGGACCCTTTAATTAAAGTTCAGGCTGTCCGTGCCGGAAACTGACCTGGGGGAGAGAGAGCGGGTGGGGGTGAGGGTAGGGGGTGGAGGGGTTGGAGGGGGGGGGGGGTCGGCATCTGAAATCTGAAGGAGAAAAAAAGAAGGGTCTGGAACACGCGGCGGCGGCGGCGGCTCGTAGCGAAGCCGCGCTCCAGATGTGGCGAGTGACCGTTCCCCGTTGTCCTGGTTTCAGTGTGGAAAGAAGAGACCCCTTGGCCGCCCTGGCTCGGGAGTACGGAGGATCTAAGAGGAACGCTCTTCTGAAGTGGTGCCAGAAGAAAACAGAGGGCTATCCGGTAAGGGGGGGGGTGGGGGGGTGGGGGGGTGGTCCCGCTTGGCCTGGCCGCTCCAGTCCCCGCCATTGTCCGTGGAGTTGGAACCTGGACCGGAAGGGGGTGGGGGGGTGGTGGGGGGGGTGGGGGTGCTTTACCGCACAGCGCCCCGGCTACACGCACGAACGTCACAGCGACGCACTCTTCAAAGTGCGTCACGAGTAATGCCTTCATAACACCGCAGCTGCGCCGAAAGCTACTGTGGGTACACCAGTGCCGCTACGCAGACAGCAACACGACAGGCTGGATGCATTGTTTGTAATATAAGAGCAGCAAAGCAGCCTCTGTGCTCCCTTAACAGTACATGCGCGCTCTGACCACTGCGATGCTTCAGAATGGAAGCTAGCGCCAGCGCTCGGATGCTACCTCTGGTAACGAGCCGTCTGCAGGGGCGTAAGCCGCACGTCAGGCGTCACGCTGGCGGGCCGGTCGATAGGCAGCTGCCGTTACAGCCTGGTGCGTGCGCAGGCCCCATCCTGTGTGTTCAGTAGCCTGCACTCGCCTGCTTTGTGTTGGAGGCTCTTTGCAGAACAATGCTAAAGCCCGCAGATTAGCACCAACGCTCTCAGAAGCGCCGTGCGTCCGGAGGGCAGGCTGATTAGCACTAAGGCTCTTACCGGGAACTTTCCCCACAGCCTGCGAAACTGAGCAGGCCGAATTTCACATTCCACGTTCGCATAACAATAAACGCCATTATGCTAAATAACGATCTCCGTGTCAGGGATTTGCAAAGATTTGACTTCAATCCGTGTGGCAGATTAAACCACAGTGGTAATAGCTAAAAATAGCTCCAGCTATCCACCAAATTGGAAGAGATCCAGACTTTTACTCTTTTACCCCACTTGACATAGTAATGTTGTCCTTTCATAAAGTTTTCTCATACTTTTTAATGATGGGGCAATAATGAACCAATGACCCACCCATCTATTCATATATATGTCCATCCATCCATCCATCCATTATCTAACCTCCTTATTCCAGGTCAGGGTCACATGGGGGACTGGAGCCTATCCCAGCATGCATTGGGCAAGAGGCAGGAATATACCCGGACAGGTCACCAATCCATCACAGGGCTATATATACACTATTTTTTCTATGCATGAAGGTGATTTTTGTAATCCGCTTCCATGTTCTGCTGGAAAACATAATAATTCACTTCAGTCTGTGGAATGCCCGTAAGACCTAAGAGGCTTTTGCTAACAGTCAGAGATTTAAATTTGGAATCATTAGCTTCTTGTGTATTATATTATTATGTGACATTTTCCAATTGCCCACAAAGCCCAAGAAAAGTCAGATTCCTTTGCAGACTGGCTGTCAATGTCGATTGTTCTTAATGGAAACACACCGCCTAAATAAGCATGAATGGTGGGCCTAGATGCCCAATTGGTGTGCGCCAAGGGTGTTTTTTGCTGTCAAAATTTTATTGTTTTCAGCTAAGAGTAAGAAATACAAATACATTGGGTGTGGAACTTTCTTTAAGTTCAGGAGCTGCTGTCACATAGACATTAACATTTTTCACATGAACCCCATGAATGTGTTCTATTGACCGCACCATATAATCAGTTTTCAAAAAGCTTAGAATTCATTGAAGTGTGAATAATGATTAGAGAATTTCCACAGTAAAGCTATGATTTTTTCCCTGCTGTGAGCCTACCCAACATAATACAAGATTGATAGGGAAGAGTGGGAGTGCTCTTGGTAAACATGGGAAGGGTGTAAACGATACAGAGGCTAATCTCAAGGGCCCATATAATATTGAGTAGATTGAATTGGGAATAACTGGAAATAACTATTTTCATGGAGTAAAATAGAGCATATGACTAAGTTCATGATGAATTCATTGATGTTCAGATTTCTCAAAGCAAGACATATATTGCACCAGATTACACCCCAATCAATGTCCACGTCTGAAAGGCCCCACGTTCGCGGTTACACATCTACTACCACGTCCAAAATCCAACCTAAATAGAGAAATTAAACCGTTACTAAAAAGCAAGGTAAGACATTTTTTTATAAGAGGCTCAGGAATGGAAATGGAGAGTTTTGTTCGTAGGAAACGCATCGTGCTTTAGCACGTCCGGCTAACTGTTAGCGGTGTAAAGTGCGACAGGCCGCTGCAGAAGAGTGGCAGGGGCAGTCAGGGCTGCAGTCAGGGCAGTCAGGGCAGTCAGGGCTGCAGTCAGGGCTGCAGTCAGGGCAGTCAGGGCTGCAGTCAGGGCAGTCAGGGCAGTCAGGGCTGCAGTCAGGGCTGCAGTCAGGGCAGTCAGGGCTGCAGTCAGGGCTGCAGTCAGGGCTGTCAGGGCTGCAGTCAGGGCAGTCAGGGCAGTCAGGGCTGCAGTCAGGGCAGTCAGGGCTGCAGTCAGGGCTGTCAGGGCTGCAGTCAGGGCAGTCAGGGCTGCAGTCAGGGGCAGTCAGGGCTGCAGTCAGGGCTGTCAGGGCAGTCAGGGCTGCAGTCAGGGCTGCAGTCAGGGCTGTCAGGGCAGTCAGGGCTGCAGTCAGGGCTGCAGTCAGGGCAGTCATGGCTGCAGTCAGTCGCTGTTAAGGAGCCAGGGACTGCGGAGGACTGCCGAGCTGAGAACAGACATGCCCCCGGGCTCCCCCCCACCGCCCCCCCCCCCCCCCTCGCCACGCAAGGAGGGGGGGGGGGCGGGTGGGCGGTTACCTTCTCAGTACAAGCCCTGCAATCGCGCTTAATATCAGCTGTGAAAGGTCAGGGCGGACATGGCAGGCTTGTTTGGGGGCGGGGGGCGGTGGGGTTGTCTTTGTCATCAGGACAGCATCCTTGCAAGCTCGGAGGACTAGTGCTCATTAAGATTGGGACTGGACAGCCCTGTCTTACAGTGGCTCTACAAAAAGACAGGGAGGTGTACCCTGAAGTGTCACCAGCGGCTCTTCAGACTCACCTGTTACCCAGTTCTTGTGTTCCTTCCATACTCTCTATTTAACTACAGGAGTTTAAAAAACTGTTCTGTCTGCAGTACAGAAATGTCCTACGTCTCAGATCTTTAATGCATTTTTGAGGCATCAGTCATCAGACTGCAAGGTTTTTGGCTGCAGTGGTGTGGAGGCTGAACTTTGAATGTTATGAATATGGGTTCGTAACATTCAAAGTTCTGCCTCCACACCACCGCAGTCATCAAACTGCAAGGTTTTTGACTGCAGTGGTGTGGAAGCTGAACTTTGAATGTTATGAATATGGGTTCAAGTATCTGCTCTGTTTTTAAGGAATTTCTGCAGACGCCCTGCAAGGCCACAGGCACCGTTTCCACTTTGCTGATTAGATGCAGTTACAGTTAAGGTAATGGAAGTGCAGGAGAATACCATTGGCTGTTAGTTACCATAACAGGAGAAGGGGTGTTTGCGCCTATCATCTCTCTGCTGCTTGGATAATCAACTCAGACAACTTGAAAAGAAAAGAAAACATATTATGCAATAGACACTACATGGCAAAAAGACACTACATGGACACCTGACATCCAATATCGCATCCAAAATTATGGGCGTTAATTTGGAGTTGGTCCACCCTCTGCTGCTATATCATCCTCTACTCTTCTGGGAAGGCTTTATACTCGATGTTGGAGCATTGCTGGAGGGATTTGCTTCCATTCAGCCAGAAGACCATTAGTGAGGTCGGGCACTGATTGGGTAATTAGGCCGGGCTCGCATTTGGCTTTCCAACCACATCGTTCTTGACCAAACCATTTCGATATGGACCTCACTGTGTGCCCGGGGGGCACTGTCATGCTGAAACAGGAAAGGACCTTCCCCAAACTACTGGGGATGCACATAATCATCTAGAATGTGATTTTATGCTGTAGCATTAAGATTTGACTTCACTGGATCTAAGGGGCCAAGCCCAAACCATGAAAAACAGCCCCAGACCAAGGCGTGTCCACATACTTTTGGTCATATGTAGTGTATTTCCTCTTCAGGAAATACACTACACATGACACATTGGGTGGGTGGATCACTAGACTGGCTAAGTTTTTAAGCCCTAGGGGTAAGTATTAGCCAAGCCTTTTCGCTCCTCACGTTTAAACACGATGACGGGAAACAGGCTCATATATTCTACTCATCAGCCTAAATGGAGCCATGTTGGGTAGATTTTCAGACATCACTTCTTCACGAGCGTCTTGGGGATAATTTCGGTGCCATTAATTATACAGCAATTCCACTCTAATGAGACCTTTAGTGCAACTGTACACTAATTAAACTGTAATGACAACCATTTATGAAAAATGCCCCCGCCCTAATACTACAAGGCATTGTTCACTCTGGACTCTGTCGGCAACTGAGGACAATATATCCTGTTTGGCAGTCACCAGCACTGCACAGCAAGATATATTGCTGTAGCTTTCCATTCTTTCTCGCTTTATTAGCAATCTATCAAAATAAATGCATGTTTATTGTCATCCACCATTTCTCTGTGGCGGACCATATTGTACAATAAGAAATGCAATCAAGCTGATCCTCACTCACACTGTATGTCTCTGTGGCTCTAAAATGATAATTGTCATTACACAGTGCATTGTACAAATAAGAATAAACTCTTACAGAGTGCATGTGGTTCCTGTGTTAATTCAACTCTAACAGAGTACATGTGAGTCCAACAGGAACCATATATACTCTGTAAGAGTTCGCTTAACAACGTACATTTTACTCTGCACATTTACATGAACCTGAAGATTGTGTGTTGTGATTATGCAACAAGCTAACTTCTGTAGCGCGTATTGTACATAGTATTCATTTTTTTTTTTTACATTTTTTAAAATGTCTTGCATTTATCCCTCTTATCCAGAGTGACTTATACAAAGTTTTACAGTCTCCATTTATACAGCTGGACATATACTGAAGCAATTTAGTGTCCTGCTTGGGAATCAAACCCGTAACCTTTACTGTAGGTTACAAGCCCAGTTCCTTGCTTTTTTTATAATACACTGCCAACCCCTTCTTCCTATGAAACAGTTCAAATTTTTAAAAAACTTCACACATGGGTTCAATTGCATTGTCTCTCCTAACCAAACAGTACACCATGAGTAGTCAACATAGTGTAGATCAAATTTTGCATATCAGTTGTCTAAATGTACAGTTACCGGCAGGGTTGAATGTAGCTGGACATGGGGTGAATGTCAAATAAGGTTTTCAAAAGGGAAAAAAAAAGTAAAACTAAAGTCATTGAACATGTATTTTTGAAGTCCAAGTGAATGTCCTCTGTGTATTCATTATGGTTTCACCATACAAAATTCCACTCCACATTGTCACCAGAAAATTCTGATGATTCACTGATAACGATATGTCTGCTTACTTTTAGAAGATTGTATATAGATAAAAAAGAAAATTGCATCACAACCGAAGCCATTTAGATAGCATCATCAGAAATGTTCTGTTTGCAGCAAAAGAAAGGTTATCATGAGACAGCATATAGCCTTATAATATAGCCTTGGCCCCCATGTAAATGTAGCCATGCGTGGTTATTTTAATGAAGCTAAACATATGGGACATTATATATCATATCTTGTATCATATCGTTACAAAACGTTTTTGTATGGTACTGTATTTAATGTTCTGATATTCCCTTAAATTACTGATCAACTCTAGCTACTCTATCACACTGTAATAACCACTATGTAATAGCTATGTAGGACCAATGACTGCCACCTGCTAGAGAGAGAGCGGTTATTACAGTGATTGCACAGAGTGTCAGACCTGCTATGAAGTCCACAGGTCTGTCTAGAGCAGGCGTAAGAGTCGGTTGGGATGGCCAGCCTAATGAATACTGATGCTGTTATTATGAGCTGCCCCCACCCTCCTCCCCCCACCCCGCAGGCCGTGAGCCCTGTTCAGGGCAGGCTTAACCTTAATTAATCTCCGCCTCATTTGGAGTCGCATGCCATCCCAATAATCCGGTTACCGGAATCGATGAGCCGGCCTCTCAAACGGGAAAAGCCTCTCGCCCGCGACAGCGGTAGCCGGGGGCAACGCGGGCGCCGGCTCGCACGCGGGGTTTCGCGGCGGCCCGCGGGGCTCCGACCCGTCGATCCGCCCGCGCGTGGGTCCCGGGGACGAGGAGCGCCGCGGTAAACAACGGGGGGAGATTGACGAGCGTACCCTCAGGTGGCCGTGTTGTTGCCACGGCGATGCTGATGTGCGCCGAGCAACCGCGCAGCCCTTCTGTACAAGGGAGGGGGGGGGGGGGGAAGGGGGAGATCAGGTTATGGGATGTTCACCAAAAGCTGAAGGGACAGAGAAGCGCTGAGCCTCATCCATATATCAGAGTCTCTGAACCAAATTGCACTGCATCCAGGTGTGCTAGCGACTGAACGACAGCTGATGGGTTTATGACACCTTCCTGATGAGTTTTCCTCTCCCCCGTGCTGACAGTGCAATCGATTCGCTCCTAGGCCTTTCTTCAGACTCCAGGATCTTTGCATGCGAGACATCACGCAATAAATGTGCTATGTCAGTCCCGGTGGACCTGGCAACCCATCAGCTTGAGTCAGCCGGGAAAGGCAGTGGCCCCTGCCAGCATTTCTCCAGCAAATTAAATGGTGATTATGGAAATTACGAAGAAAAAAAAAAGAAAAGAAAGAAAAAATGGCAACCCGCCTGAATCCAGCCAGCCGTGCAAAATGTTAAATTGCCGTTTTCATAATCTTTTAAATAAAGACTTCATACAAAAGGCAGGTGTCAAAATGAATGGCATGCAGTGAAAAATATTAATAGACTGGAACAAAATGTGGCGTCCTGTATGATTTTAACAGAGCCACATTATATCACTTTTTAAAAATGGCATCCATCCAAACTTACGTAGTTGGCAAACGTTACCCCTGAATTAAAAAGAAGATTGAGGCTTCAATTTAGTCCATAGACTATATATTTTATATAGTTACTGACACAATAGTTGGAGTGTGGCAGTTTCCAAAAGTTTGATAGATACACCAGATAGATCTACTCAGTGCAGTCCCCACTGATAGTCTCCATCTGTTTAGGACTTCCATGCAGTGTCACCATGAAATCCCCATCAAAGGATGCTTATCATTTCAAACATTAAAAGATTCAAAAATCTGTAAATAGCAAATTAGCATGCTTTGGCTTCCCTTGTATTTTTATACCCACTTTGATGTGCTTATTTGAGTCATCTAGTTTTGCTGTTGACCAGAAAAACAATGTTTTCGCTAGCTGAAAACAATGAGGAAAGCAAACAACCTGAGAGGCATTCATTCATTGGATGATTCAGCTGGCTCTATCTGTGGTGAGAACACATCCGCCCAGGTCTGTTTTGCTTTCAGATTCTCTCTGTGAAGCGAACACAAACGGGGCTGAGGAGGGCCATCTAGACCCCCAGTGGTTTGAGGAAGTGGGAGGGGCGGTGGTGATGGTTGGGGGGGGGGGGGGGGCTTCAACCCTGTGTCACCATGTTGACAACAGAGGGGGCCAGGATGTGTGCTTCAAACAGTGAGGACGCACATTCTGCGTGGCCCTTGCCTGCACCCACTACCCCCCACCCCCCCACCCCCACCTCCAGGTCAGACGGCGGGAAATCAGTCCTGGGAAAAATTCACAAAGATCAATGTAGCATTAACACAGGGTGGGTCGCCATGGCGACACTATGGCGACCAGGGCCCAAGCTGCACAGGCTCCAGTGAAGAATCCAGGGACACCTGGGTTTGTATTCATAAGAGCGCTGGTCTAGGATCAGTTCTAGGATCACATGCTTTATGAATGCAGGCCCTCGATGGCAAAGTGCACCTGCAAGTGTGTGTGCTCAGAGAGGAAGAGGCTGGTTTGTATTCAGTGAACCTCTGCCCTACATTTAGACTGCAAACCTTGCTTTTGTCCTTTGCAGACACAGCCTGGAAAGTTAATTTGTTGACTGGTGAACTCACCAAACCAACACTTAATAGTTATAAACTAAAGTTAGGGGTTGAATTTTGATTGAAACTAGGCCAATGTGTGTACGCATATCTTACAGGGCTTATTACAGACGAGGAGGAAGGAACAGGTAGGCTAAGCATGTTGTGATTCTTAAACTTCTTTTGTCTTTGTCATTTTAGTTTGATGTTTTAGTTTATTGTTTTCGCCCGGAACCCGTGAGGCGGAAGGGTGAAGCTGTTCGTTTATTTGATTTCGTGCTGGTGCGGGTGCGCTCTCTCTCTCTCTCTCTCCTTGCGGTAAATGACGGTGTTTACTGGAACTGCCGCATCTCCCTCCCAGAGGCTATATTCCGGTTCAAGGTGCAAATAGCATTCAAATCAAGACTGCACACCTCTAAGCAGCTCTTACAGAGCACACATGGTCCCTGTTGTTAGAGTCGAATTAACACTGGATATTTTACCGTGTGGTCAAACGCAGACAGGCCCGCTGTTGTGCAGGACTCCACGCTGTGTTCCGGCTTCTGTGTCAGCCTGAACACGGTTCTCATATTCAGGGGGCAGTTTGCAGAAGTGTGATATATTTGACACGCACATTCACTGCCTACTGCCTACGCAACCACTTCCCTGCATCTCACACCTGTAAAATTTGACAAATAGGGCTTAGTTTCAAGAAGGTCCAAAGCACTCTACAGCAAGTAATAAAGCAGGAAATGGAAAAATAATTAAAAAGTCTTAATTGATAAAGGCTTTTAATTATTTTTCCATTTCCTCTTTTATTACTTTCCGCAGAGTGCTTTGGACCTTCTTGGAAGTGAACTCTATTTGCCGTCTTGCGCAATTTTCTGATATTTTGACATACTTTGTTACGTCCTTTTTTTTGATTGGTCTTTTGTTCCCATTTTCAAAGAGTGCCTTCGTGTAATGTGTTGTTCTTCGGTTATTTATCCTCTGGAGCACCCAGTGGCGATCTTACACAACAAAGCATATACAGTACTGCATGCGTGAGTCTGTATATACTGTATCCTGTAATTAAATTCCATTTACGACAGGATTGCTGATGAACGTGTGCATGGATTGCATTTGTAGCAAAAGCTGTGGCAGCACCCCAGCTGACCTGTGGCTGGAAGTTTTGAGAGATTTGTGGTTTTGTACGATGAAACAATCACTGCAATGCGGGTTGTGAAACACAGCTGTTCTCATGTGACCCAGCAAAAGGTCTCTCTGCATGGGGGGGGGTGGGGGGGGGGGGGATATGTTAATTCCTCATGGGGTTTTTTTTTTCTTTCATAATCCCTTTCACACACACGTCCGATGGTAAACTGACAAGCATGTCCTTTCGTTTGCACTAAAGAGATTGTATATGGAAAAGCGATTGTCTGATAACCAGACAGTTGTTGGGTTCCCAACGATTGTTAACAGTTCCCTATTTTGTTTCGGGGGAGAGCTGACTGGACGTGCCTTTGGCGTGACTCAGCCCGAGGGGGCCGTCTCCCCCCCCCCCTCCTCTCTCAGTTGATGCGGTGTCTGATTTCGCTCCGCACCCTGAAACTGCGCCCCGGTTCCCCTCCTGCTTGCGAGGGGGGAGAGACGCACGCGGAGGGCTGGAAGCTGAGCGGTCAGCGCGGGCCCCCGTGTAGTCTCCCACAGAGGGCCCCGTCTGCCTGTGCGTCCGTCGCCGGGAGGCCGCCGCCCCTTTCCTCCGCGCTTCGTCCTCCGAAACGGCCTGTGGGTTCGGCTGAGAGAGCTCGGTCCCCTCTCACCGCCGGCCTCTGGAGGGGAAGTAGCCGTCTGGTAACGTGATAAAGTGGGAACGCCATCAGGGTTTATAGCGCCGAGAGGATGGAAGTGGATTTCCAGGCAGGGATGTTTTTGGGAGTGCATTTATCACCAGGAGGGGGACTCGAAAATGGAATTCTAATAGGAATCGCTTTTTATGGCCACTTAATATAATGGAACTGGACACGTGGGGACTGAGAACAGAGCCAAAGAGAGGGCTAAATCTCAACCCAGACTTAGACCAACTGTGCCGGTGCATAGACACAGACTGTATAGCAGTAGTAGCCAACCGTGTTCCTGGAGATCTACCATCCTGTAGGTTTTCATTTCCACCCTAATTTGGCACACCTGATTCTACTAATCTAGCAGCAAGTCTCTAGCTGTTGAATGAGATGTGCTTTGTTAGGGTTGGAGTGAAAACTTACAGGATGGTAGTTCTCCAGGAACAGGGTTGGTTACCACTGATGCAGAGGGTTGAACATGGCGTGAGAAGACCTGGGATTCTGGAGCTTATAACGAAAAGAGTAAAGTTTATGAAATAATCATTTGGAAGAGTGAAAGAAGATAAATAACATTTTATTTTCTAAACTTTTTTTCAACACTTGAAACTTTAGCGGTGTTTGGGGAAACTTTCGGATGTTTGCACCACTTGACCAGCCAGCAATAACAAATAGCTGAACATGTACAGCAACATTGCAAGATCAAAGCCAAAGAAAATGAGATAAGGATGGATGAAGCTTTATTTTCTCTTAAAAGAATGTGCCTGGAATGACTCCCGAATGCTTCTAAAGTCTGAAAAAATTTGTAGTAAGGAGGCATTTTCATATATTCCCCACATGGCCGCCACACCTATGAGCCCATTCAGTTTTAAAGAGGCATTAGGCATTGCCTGCCAAAGTCTACCTGCCAAATTTGACACGCGTAACGTATGGTTTTGGAGCGACATGCACTGTTGAAAATTCTGCTGCGCAATATGGTATCCAAGTGATTTGGCCGAACAAGTAGTGCGACCCTATGACGGTCAATTCAACTGTAATGTGCTGTTGAGGCTTGTGCCTTTATTGATTGAGCCAGCGAGGAGACTTACGGGGTCGTTTTATGCACACTTTTGACATAATACATCCGACCAAACAGCCATTTTCATTCTTTTATTTCTTCGATTAACTACCGCAAGTGCCTTCCGAAATGACGCTCACTGATGGTTTGAGCTTTTAAACAGAACTCGGTCCAATTAAAGTCTGTGGTGGTAGTGAAATTTTGTAATGTGCAGTAATGGCCCTGGGCGTATGGTGATGTTTTTTTAATGTAGCCTCCCGGCAAGGCAGGGAAACGGCCATGCTTAGTTGTTGTTGAGGCGATTCACAGACCACACAAAGGGAGAACGCTCCCAAAGAAACGAAGAAAGCAGTGAGCTCTGCTTCTCTCGGGCTCGGTTGCTACGGGCGACCAGGCGTTTCCTGTCGCTCGCCGCTCTGTTTGCCTTTTGAGAGTTCGGTCCCATTGCTGGTCCTGGCTGCTGTTGTTTTAGCGCGCACAGTTCCCACCCCCCCCCCCCCCCACCCCCCCCAAGTCCAGGCCCACCAGAACGTATCAGCATCACTCCCGAGCAGCTGCTCCCCCCGCACCCCCAAAAACCAACCCCCTCCCCACCCTCACGCCACCGCCACCCGTGCACATGCAGCACAGCCCGAAACTGAGCAGTGCGCAGTGCAGATCCGTCGCACGCCGTTGCCGTGGAATCAGGTCGAAGCTGGCCCGCTCAGCCGTGGCATGTGGAGAATGCCCTGATGCATGACTGTGCAGGTCTCTGTCTTTCCCCCAAGACTCAAAAGCCATGAATCATCTGTGAAACGGCGCTGGAGGTCTCTTCATTTCATCTAATTTTTAGATCCACTGCTGAATTTTTGCCATAAGTTAATTGCCAATGAACTGTTTTTTATTTTATCACTAATTTACCAGCCATTTTAACAATCTGTGCAGTGCTCTTGATGGATTAGCCTACTGTGAGAGAAACACAAGAAACACAAAAACTATTTCTGAAGGAAGTTTTGGCTCAAAAGTATCTGTATAATTACTAATTAGCCTACTCTGTACGAGAGTGGAGATTATACTTTTGTCTAACTATTAAAATGAGCTTAAATTAGCCCTTAAACAATGCTGAGTGCTTATCCTGTGGGAGAAAGATAGTCATTAAGCATTAATGTTTATCCAAGAGTGTCCCATTGTGCAAAAAAATAGACCAGTATCATCAGTTTCCCATACTACAATCAAGATTAATCAACATGATTAACTTATAATCATAATGATTAACTCAACTTTAAAAAAACGTCTACCATGTTTTTCTATGACTTGTTTTGGCCCTTTTCATAAATTAGGGTGCTTATGCCAGGTGTGTAAAGAGTCATGAATGAATTATGCAAAAAGGCCTTCTGGTTTTATCCAAGAAGGGCCACTCGAATGAGCTTCAGTGACTGTGCTGTTGATTGACTGTTTCAGTAACACGTTGGACAAAAGGACAAAACAAGAACATTTGTTTTAGTTCAGCTCTAACAGTGTAGAGTCCACACTGGCTACAAGGTTCCTCTACTAGTGTAAAATGCACTCTGTCAGAGTGGATGTTGCATTGCGCACTGTGCTGTGGGTCCTTCTCTTCCTCTGCTGCCCTAATTTATGGGCCTGCTCCACGGGGGGGGGGCTGGCAGAGGGTGGGGCGGGGGGCCTGTAGCACCCTTCCGTCTCTTTGGTCTCTCATCTTTACAGTATCACAATGGAGCTGGTTCTCACTGTGAGTCATTGGCAGACACGCTGCCTCTCTGGGCCTCTGATGTCATCCTTTAACCGTTCAGCTGCTGGTGGATTTTTTTTTTTTCAGCCGAGAGCACCGGTCTGTTTCTCTGGCATTAGGAGACCGGGGGAAATTCCACACCGAGGGAAGAAACTGACTAACGGTGATCGGTTTATGACGGAATAAGTGAGCTGGAACAGGGAAATGGCCCTTCTGTGAAAAATAACCGCGAGACGAAGACGATTTCCCTCGTGAGCTGCGGCTGTTTACGGAAGTGCCCGTCGGAGTCGCACCTCCAGCTGTGACCGTACTCCAGGCCAGTTATCCTTCGATAGATGTCCCCGCCCCGCCTCTGTTCGGGATGTTTCCCCCCCCCCTCTCAATGGGAACGTGAACTCCGAGGGCTCTCCCTCTGAGGCCTTTGTTTTTGCAGGTTGTCACAGAGGGCCTTTTAAAGTGATGTCAGACACGCCCGCTGTGCACACAGATGGCCCGTCGTCGCGGTCACAGTCTCCCGAAGCGAAGGCCCCGTTTTTTCCTTTTTTCGATTTTATTCATGTAGCGCTTTCGATAGAGACGCTGTCACAAAGACACCTTGCAGCGGGAATACGGAAGAAAATTGGGCAAAAAATCCAGGCCTGAATCCCCAGAGAGTGAGGTAAAAAAAAAAAAAACTCCACAATGGGAAGAAAAACACAATTGAGCTGCACTGGGACCTTTCGCCCCTCCGACAGTGGTTCTGCTCATGGGTTGGTCTTCCAGTGGAGAGGTTCCAGTGGTTCTGCAGTGGGAGGAGATTCATTCCTCCTAACCAGATTGGCAGCCTGCACAAGAGTAAACAGGGCGATCATAAGCTTTTGTTTCGTCAGTTTGCCTGGCCCCCATATTCCATTGGGAGCGGGAGAAGTGATGACAGACAAGCACGCACACACACCTACACACACACACACACACACACACACTCATGCACACACACCTACACACAAGCACACACACACGCACACATACACAGAATTACGCACACACACATACACACACACAAGCGTGCACGCACGCACACATAGACACACACACACACAGAAGCACGCACCCACACAAGGAAACACACAGAAGCGCGCACGCACACACACATAGCTTTCCCTTTTACAGCCCCCTGGTTGCACCCCTGCTGATGGCAAATCAAAAGAAACACAGAGGTGGCTGGCCACTTCTGCCCCCCTTACTCCCCCCCCCCCTCCTCACAGGAGAAATGTGTCTGGCTGGGTTTCCTATCCCCAACATTCTGGCAGCACATGTGAGGGACTCGGAGGGACACAGGAAATGGTCCAGCGGGGACCGCGAGAGTGAAGTCGGGTCACAGAGAGGGGCCCCTCTGTCACATCATGGCCTGGGGCCGCGATCCCGCTGGAGGGGGCGCGCTCGCGGTCCTGACGTGCCCGCGCGGGGGACGCGGGGGGGGGGGCTCCTAAAATACCCCGCTGCTGTTCCTGCGTACGCGGCGCGGCGCGCGTCCCGCCGCGCGTCCCGCCACAGAGGGGAACCCTGGGGGATAACATGTGAGGAACGTGCGTTCTGATACGTTCACGGGACAAGGGGCGGGTCGTTTTGGGGGCCGTAAACAACAGCCCCTTATTTACGTGCTGAACTTCAGAAGGAAATATTCAATATGAAAAGATAGAGAGCATTTACTTGTGTGGTCTTCCATGCTATCAATGTGTCATTTACAAGCATTTCCTCTTTTGGTTTTAAAACTTTTTTTTTTTCTTTACTGACTCAGAAGACAGATCTCTTGATTGCTCGATCAAAACAGTCATATGCTCAAATCTGTCTTTCATCATAGTCATCGTGTTCGCAACCATTTAGTTAATATTTCTTAAATCCTCTGTAAGAACAATCTGTAGGTGTATTTATGCCTCAATATTTTTTATAAGTTTGGATTTGAGTCCAGAAAGTCCCACTGTGGAGCAGTACCAAAAATGTATGATACTGATTCTATGTCCCCTGACAAAATCGACACTTTGGAGATTGCTCAATACCCCACATGTTTAACATTTGTTTTGTGGCTGAAACCACAATAGATTTAGCTGAAATGTTCATAAAGGATTCAATGGTTCTTTTATTTATAATTCCATATATCAAATTCCCAGGGAGGAGTATATCAAACAGCTGGTCCCATTTATATAGAATTTTATATGGTTCATCAAATATACCTTTGGTTTTTAAGTAAAAACAATACATTTCTTTCTGTTTATATTTTAATTTATTGTTGTTTATGTTGGGCCTGCAGGCCATTAATATCTTAGAAGCTGAAGCACATTTCCTTTTCCATTTCTGTGGCAGGGATGCTAGCACTTGATTATAGCTCTGCATTCAACCAACCGGTCCACTCTTTGCTCATTTTTATATGACATAAGCGTACCTTCTTCATTTGAAATATCATTCACAAATATAATTCTTTTGTCAAACATTTGTTTCATAAATATTGGTTTATTACCTATTACTATATTTGTATTGAACCATATAATCTGTTGAGATATTTCATCTATATTTTTCTGTGGGATGTTGTTGGAATTGTAACCAGCTTTGTATGGATTCGTTTAGAAATTGAGACAATTCAAAAAGCATGTTTAATGTTCTTAAACCATTAAAAGTGGATAAAATCAAGCTGTAAAAAGGCAAAAAGGCCATCCATAAACAAGGGATGGGGTCATTTAAGTAACCTGTTACAAATTAGGATTTGAACAAAAGTTTCCTACTAGCCATGATTTCAGAGAGATTTCATATTTTTTTATTCAGTAATTGTATACCTCCAAATTCATATTCACTGTACAAGTATGTTCATCTTGTTTTCCATTCTTGATTAAATTAATGTTTTTCTATTCACAGAGTTAAAAAACAAGTCTGGACTGAATAAAGACAAAAATAGATATATACACCTTGTTTCACTCCCCTGGATAGTTCCAAATCCCTGGAAAGAGGACCATTATTTATTATTCTACATTTAACATTGCTGTAAATAACTTTTACCCATTTTATTAAGGAAGGCCCAAAATAAACATTACAAAAAAACATTTAAAGAATGTTTTTCCTCCTCAATTTGTGGTCGCCAACTGTGGCTGTGGAATCACATCCCTAGAAGTGTGTGCACTCCTCCTGTGCTCACTTTTTACAGCTCTGCAGGACAACCAATAGCTATGAGGGAGGGAAGTCAGTCTCTCACTGATCACTGGTATCACATGGTAGTCCTGAAGTTGACAAGAACGTCAGCGGGATTAACCAAACGACACTAGCCAATTGCAACCCACCCTATCCCTTGTGGAATTAGGCTAACTGTGACCTTCTGTTGGCGTCTCGGTCAAAGCTCATACCTAAATTCATAAGGCTGTTTGTGTTCATTACAACTGCGCCTTTACCAACTGAGCCACTCGGAAGCACCAGACACTGAATGCATTTTCAAGTGGAATATGTGCATATTTTATCATCTGGACATAATTTTGTCTTGATTAAGTGTTTGTTGAAGTGCAAGGAACATCATTAGCTCATTTATTTATTTATTTATTTATTCATTTTAAAATTATTTCAGTGCTTTTGGGTGGGGGATCACCGTAATTGTGAAATATCTACAGGCGCAGTCTTAAGATGCATGTCGTGCACAAGCCAAATTTAATTCAGTCAGTGAAGACCCTCTCATCTAGTCAGCTTAAAGAAATCCTTTAGAAAAATACTCGTGGGATAGGAAATGTGACCCTGAATATTGAGTGGGTAGACCACTTCTGTGTGCAGATATAATTTCTTTCATTTTCAGTTGCACACTTGTCGAGTCTTGTTATTCTTGTTATTTTTGTTCTTTGCAAATTTTCTACTAGAGGCATGTTTATTTGTAGCAAAACACGGAACACATGGATCCTCGAAAATACGTTGTTTGGGGATTGCAATTCATGTGCTTGCAAAGGGGATGCACATAGTAGAACTGGATAGATAATTCAGAACAATGAGCAAATGTGATCAGGAGCACTGCATTTTAGTTGCTTAGCAGTTCTTTAGCACACACAAAATGATTAATTATTAACATTAATACTGTTATTACAATTGCAACAGCATTCCCATGCAATAGTGTCTCTTCGTTGCAAACTTTAAATTGTATCCACACAAATCGCAGAGTTACGTTTCGGTTGTTTGCCTGTGATAACATTGTTATCGGCTAGCAGCTAGTAGCACCACACAGCGATCCACTCTGTTTGCCATCCAGTGGCTTGACCAGTTCAGAAGGAGAAGGGGTTCATGAGCTCTGAGCGCTGCTTATCAGGCCTGCGTGTTTCCCTCTGCTTCCCTGCAGAACATTGACGTGACCAACTTCAGCAGTAGCTGGAGTGACGGCCTGGCGTTCTGTGCCCTCCTGCATACCTACCTGCCTGCGCACATCCCCTACCAGGAGCTCATCAGCCAGGACAAGGTACAGTAGCACTGCTGCCTGACATGCATACAGTCACATACACATACACACACATATGCACACACACACACACACACATATACTCACACACACACATACACACACACACATGCACGCGCACACAATCACACACACACATACACGCACGCACGCACAAACACACACACACACACACGCACACACACTTAGAGGCTTGCAATGTACAAGCACATACACAGTTATTATTCCTATAGAGATGGAGTATGTGCAAAAGGAGTTGAGGAGTTGTACAGCTCACTGTTTTACTTCCTTATGCAGAGGATAAGCAGACATCCTTTATTTCTGTTGATGGAGAAGTGCATGAAACAGAAATGACATTTAATCTCACTGAGATGTAATTCTAGCTCAGCAGAAGAGATTTGTGGAAATATGATATGAGATTGGATAGAATTTTTACTATTATGTAATATGTTCTTTATGCCATATTCAATTATGAAACGTTACTTTGTGGAACTTATTTTATTAATCATGAATAAGGCTGGGTGTTTGCAGAGAAAATATTGGCTAAAGTCATGGAGCAGTCATGGCAAAGTTGATGAAAATTACGGAAAAGTGAAAAAAAAGCATCAGAAATCACGGAGTGTTATAAAAAAAACCTTCATTTATTAAAAGAATTAATGTGCAGCAGTGGGAAATGATTGAAATAACATGCTCAACTGCAGCAACAGTAAAAGGGGTTTAAGTTTCAAAACAATCAGTGGGCAGTTGCTGCTAGGAACAAATTCAAGTAAAAGACGATTTTTAATGAAGTTAACACCTTCAGTTTTAATTCCAGTTTCCACCGGGTGTATATGTTTTAATTTGAACAGCTCGCTAACTCTACAGTTGAACAGAAAGATACATTTTGTATGTGTTTGGTTTTGACATGCCTGATATTTATACGTGTAACATTGCAGGCATTCTGGTCTCCAGAGTGACTTACAGAAGTAAATAACATCAGTGTTACTTTCAGGAATACAAAAGTTTGATATCACCAAGAGGGCACAAAAGGCCCTAACATTATAATCAATAAGTGTTAAAAGAGTCTCAGAAGATGGGTAGGATCTCCACCACCGGGGGGGCCAGAACAGACAGAACACCTGATTGGGAAGTTTAGGTGTGCCAGGCGGAGGTACCAGGCACAGAACACAGAGGCCTGGCTGGTGTGCTGACGCTGCAACACAGTGGTTCCTTTAACTGCCCAATAGGTTAGCACCAACAGTTTGAATTTAATTCAAGCCAATATTGTCAGCCAATCGAAAGAGATTAGAAGGGGAGCGATGTGGCCAAGGGTGAGCAGGTTGTACAGTAGATGAGGCAGTGAGGAAGACCAGTGAGGAGGTGGTTGCAGTAGTTCAGTGGTTCTCAACCTCGGTCCTGGGGGCCCACTGTGTATGCTGGTTTTCGTTCCAACCACAATTGCAATCTGATAAGTTTAACAAGCTGTTCATTTTTCTTAATTAGGTGTTTTTCATGTTAAGAGGAATTATTTACCCTCTTAAGCCACATTATTTAAGAAATTTCTATGCATGGCATGAAGAATAAAATCCCATTGTGTTATTGTGTTGCTTGACAGACATGAACAGGCATTCAGACAGCAAGCGAGCAAAAGATATCCGAACACAGCAACCTTGGCTCTGTGTTTATGCAGCGAGATGTGCAAAGACACAGTACTTACTTCACGGGTATTGAGGTTTCTTCATCGAAACAACAAAGCAAGACTGCTCTATGAATTATTTATTTATTTATTCGTATAGTGCGGTTTCAATTAAATTGCAATGGAGGTCCACTGCTGCCATAGGCACTCTTCTGAAACAGCGTGTGTTCCCTAACCAGTGCAGGAACTTTACAGCTCCTCGGAATAACTTGGGTTTCTTTGCCACGGTCAGATGTTTGTTACTCATCGGTGGCTGACGGTATTGGCCTGCTGCAGAAACAGGACCAGCCAGAGACACACGCCTGATTTCTAATGCAAACTGTTTATCTCCCCACAGAATAGGAACTTAACCCTGGCCTTTCAAGCAGCCGAGAGTGTGGGCATCAAGCCTTCCCTGGTGAGTCCTGCTACAGGCAGACATGGGCCTGTATTTACTCAGGGTTTATCTGTGACCTTCACTGACAAGAAAATGCAAGTTTTACACTTTTTCTTCGCACACTCTGTTTGGCGAGAGTTTGTATGTGAAGAAAAAATAACGAGGAACTACAGCGCCCTGGGGTGGCAGAGTTATCTCCGGCTTTTGTTCCAATCGCGATTGACTGAGTTTATCAATAATTAAGACCAAACCTTGATGGCGCATGCTCATTTGTATTCATCAAGCCCTGACAATGTTATGAGCTTGGATGCAGCTTTATTTTAGAAACAGGAACGTGTTCGTCACCGATTCAGATTTCGGCTCCCCAATGTTTGGCCAATGTAAACACTTTTTTTTTTTTTTTTTTAAGATGTTTAAATATTTAAGATTCCAGTTTCCAAAAAGACATGTTTGTAGCTTCACACCTCCCATGCAAAGGACATCACGGTTTGGGAGAGGGGCTGCTCAGTTTTTGTGCAAACATGCGCTGTAGAGCGGTTGGGCTCGGTCCAGATGGGCCAATCCCCGTTCCATTCACACTCCAGAGTTCATGGGAACGGACTTTAATGCTGTAAGAACAGGGCACCGGGCTCGTTCACAGCTCTTTAAAATCTGTGTGTCCCGGCTCCCTGGTGAGATACACCAGCACACAGGGGGAAACATTCCCCATGGCTGAACTGCGCATCCTGACCTGCTAAAGCAATCACTCATCTGTTTAAGCACCGGGCAAGAGGCTACCCGGCAGGAATAGGACAGACGTTTTATAGACATGCGCAAGCTGTTTTACTGCTTACAGTGAGAGGTTAAGGCTCTGGACAAGGCCTGTGTTTACTGGGAAATGCTATCTTGAGGTTTTATTGAAAATGTTGTTGTCTGTTTTAGACTTCGGTGCAGTAGAGAATACTGGCAGACTTCCAGCCCAGGCCTTGTTTTTTTTTTGCTTTGTTTTTTAGTTAGTTTATTTTTTTCAATGAAATGTTGCTTTTTTTTCCTTGGGAATGTGGAGCTTGAGAGAGGATGGAAAACTGCAATTAACGGGGAGAGAGGTCAGAGGTCACCGGCTCACAGTGGTCAGGCTCAGCCAGCAGCCATATTTAAAATGATGGTGGCAGCCAGGTGTCTGCTATTGTAGTGCACACACACCTCTGTAATAGATTCACCTAATGTAGCACACACGCACACACACCTCTGTAATATCAGACTCACCTAATGTAGCACACACACCTGTAATATCAGACTCACCTAATGTAGCACACACACACTGTAATATCAGACTCACCTAATGTAGCACACCTCTGTAATATCAGACTCACCTAATGTAGCACACACACACACCTCCGTAATATCAGACTCACCTAATGTAGCACACCTCTGTAATATCAGACTCACCTAATGTAGCACACACACACACACACCTCTGTAATATCAGACTCACCTAATGTAGCACACGCACACACACACCTCTGTAATATCAGACTCACCTAATGTAGCACACACACACACACACCTCTGTAATATCAGACTCACCTAATGTAGCACACACACACACCTCTGTAATATCAGACTCACCTAATGTAACACACACACCTCTGTAATATCAGACTCACCTAATGTAGCACACACACACACACCTCTGTAATATCAGACTCACCTAATGTAGCACACACACACACACCTCTGTAATATCAGACTCACCTAATGTAGCACACACACACCTCTGTAATATCAGACTCACCTAATGTAACACACACACCTCTGTAATATCAGACTCACCTAATGTAGCACACACACACACACCTCTGTAATATCAGACTCACCTAATGTAGCACACACACACCTCTGTAATATCAGACTCACCTAATGTAGCAGACACACCTCTGTAATATCAGACTCACCTAATGTAGCACACACACACACACCTCTGTAATATCAGACTCACCTAATGTAGCAGACACACACACCTCTGTTCTGTCAAACTCAGTTACAGGATTATTATTATTACAAGATTGGGTGTGAATATAATAATATACTGAATGGTATTTATATTACATACAGGTCAGTCCATAGGCCCAGTATTTGGGCCAGGGTGCTGTTTTTTTTTCAAACCAGTTACTACATATGATGACTTCATTTAAGATTATGTTATTTTGTGTAATTACTGTTGGTCCCCTAAAATTGGGATATGATGTATAAGAAGAGCTGTAATTCCTACAAGTATCAGCTGATATGGATGTAAACACCCTCAAATTAAAGCTGACACTCTGTACTTCACCCTCATATTTATTTTTTAATTTCAAATCCAATTTTGCTGGAGTACAGAGCCTAAACACCAAAAAAATGTGAAATTGTGTCCCTGTCCTGATTATTATATTTAAATAAAGACAGAACAAAAATGATTCAACTTGCAAATTAACTAATTTAAATGCCTCACATTGCATTTTGATTCATACAGTATGCTAATATCTGCACATATCCAGACTATGACTGTTGAAGTGAATGGGAAACAGCTCATTAACACGGCAATCTGTGACAGACACAGCATTGCAAAATAAACGCACACAAATCCCACAGTGTGAAGAATGAACCACAGAGAAGCGATATACTAAAATAAGTGTTCTGCCTGAGAATCTAGAGTAACGCATCTTGCATGGTGCAATTTGATCTTTATTTCTCACCTACATGCTATCGGTATGTATGAATGAATGAATGCACAAATAGGCAGAATTTTCACTGCCTTCACGCGTCATCATTCATTCCCGCATCGTAGAGCTGCCCATTGGATGTCCTGAGCTGCCCTGTCACCCCTCATTACTGCTGCCCTATTTTCCTCCAGTCCGTTTGTTTATTGAGCTGGTTTTTTTCCACAAACCACCGTTTTCTAGGAGTTCGCTTTGATAACCTTTTAAGGGGTCGGGGAAGGAATGTCCAGTCTTTTCCAAAGTTAGCTCAATTAATAAGGTCTGATATACATTACGTTGTGTAATGCTGTGTAAAAACACAAGATGAGCCCAGAGGAGTCACAAGAGGCCACAGAGCTGCAGTAACACCAGTTCACACGGCTCCCTGGAGAGACGCGTGATTCACAGTCTGCTTGCTGGTAGTCTGTGAAAGGATTCAATTAAATTAGGTTTCAGATTTTTGTCTTTAAAATCCTCTGACTTCCAAGACCGGCTTCTCTTTATTTATTTTGCTGTAATTATTCCTGGCTTGTGTTTACTGTTTGCTGAAACTTTTCCAGGAATAAATGATCTTGTCTTACCAGGGAACAGTTGAGCATGGACAGGATATCTCAGGTCTAATAAAGTACTTAGATGCAGACTTGCCATTGCTTGAAGAGGGAGCAGCTGGTGTGTGTGTGAGGTGTGTGCGTGTGCATGTGCGTGCGTGTGCATGTGTGTTTGTGTATATGTGCGTGTGAGTAAAATACTGTAAACATGATAGTAAATATTTGCTTCAGATAAGAGTTTACAGACCCTTCTATGTTTACATACAATGAAATAATATTGTTTTCATGTTAGATTGTATGAAGAAATAGCCAGGCCATTTTGTACACTTGTGCATTAGAACAAACATTCTGAGGCAGGGAGAGAGTTGAAACCTTGCCTCTCATTCCCAAAAAAGCTCCCAAAACTCCTGGTTTAACACTAATGTACACAGAATGGAGGGAGATACCCATGGGGATAACTTTCATTGGCTTTCATCAGCTGGAAAAAGAGCACGAGAAGGGACCTTTGATTCAGGAAGTTTCCAAATCCTGTTCCTGCTTGCTGGCTCGCCTCTCCCCTCTCTCCACCTCCTCTGCCTTCCCTCCTCTCCTCTCCTCTCCTTTTTCCCTCCTTCATTTCTTTTATTCTTTCTCTATTGTCTCCTCTGCTTTATGTCCTCTCAGCACTTTTTCCTCTTCTCTGCTCTATCCCTCCTCTCTCCTCTCTCCATTCTGCATCTGTTTTTATCAGGCTGTCCGAGCAGCTCTGGTAACAGTGTCCAGGGAGACCTGATCTAGGGTCCACATCACATGTAGGGCTCTGCAATCCATGTGTATACCCAGGAGAGATCACTCGTCATGGGTCTAGTAGTTTAACTGTGTCACTGGTGTTAGTGGGAACGTGCGTCTGCTTTTATTCTGAGCATTAAGACACTTTCTTCAGTTAAATGGTTCTGGAGTCCAGTTGGATTGATCAACCAGACTGATCAATCAGACTGATTGGTTCTGGCTGGGATAAGCGTAAGCACTATGCACAGTCATTACCACACTAGTCAGAGGGGAGACGCACTCAGCCCATGACGTCATTCAACCTGCCGAGTGTCAAGCCTGGTGACAGTTGAGCTAGAAAGTTTTTTTGTTTTTTTAAATAAAAAAAATAGTCAGACCCATAAAGAGACTGATGTCTTAGTGACTGTTGCATTATGGAGGCTGATCTGAGTCATTATACTGTTTCGCAGCACCTCAGGGACTCACGGCGAGCTGTTTATTTGCTTACGTGACGCACCGGCTTTCTAACTTCTGACGCTTGGTCACGAACAACAATCCGGGCGAAAACATCCAAGCGAAACGCACTGAAAGTATGCACTGCCCTTTGTTGACAGAGATTGGCAAATTTCACAAACTCACCGCCCTGCGCGCTATACGCAGCTGAAAAGTCACGCGGAGGAATACGCAAGGTCAGGAAATCTGCGTCAAAAACGCTCTATTTACTTCATGAAAGAAGCTTTTGATTATTTGCTTTTTTTCTTCTTTTTTTTTTGTAATACGAACTCGTGTTTTAACTAGTCAACTGGTGAAACAAGGACATATACTATATACTTAAAATATACTACAGTTTAATTTATTGATTTGTACTCGGTCGTGACTCATGGATGCGTTGTGCAAAAAACAGGCTGCTCTGTGAAATACGTACAGTAGTGTAAGTGAGTTTCCTTGAACTAGCCTAATAAAACGTGTTTATTAAGTTTTGGTTTATCTGTTTGCATTTTTTCCATACTCTGTGGTCTTGATGCTTTTATGCCTTTGTTCCAGGTGTGAATTAACATTAGTTTTTTCCACAGCATTTTATGCCAAAAAAAAGTGAACGTGAAAAGCACGAATCTGCCTATTTCAACCATTCTTGCTGATTGAATTGGTAGTTTGGCCTGCTTCTGTTTTACATTAGATGATCTGCACAAATAAAAAAAAACATTAAAATAAACATTTAAATCAATGAAGATTTGATGGTCTTGGTTTTTCAGGCTCATTTTTGACCTCCTGTTACACACTGTTCTGAAGTTAATACCTAGTTCTGCATGTGAAATGCCCATTTAAGAACACCGCTATCACAGTATTTGATGATTTTTTGTTAATCACTCAGATATTCCTGAATTAAACTATCCTTAGTTGTTTGAAAATAATCTAATTGATTGGCAATGTCTGGCTATATTTTTAGTGGTGCTCCAAAACTTGAAGCAACAGTGTTTGCAAAGGCAAAGGGGTAATTTTTCCTTCATTTCTGAGGCATGACATCAACGTCATTTTGCTGAATTTCGCTTTTCTCTGGGTCGCAATTACATTGTGTATTACCAAGAAAAACACTGCATCACTCAGTTAAATTGCAAGTGCTAAGTCACATTGGCTTTAATATGGGAACTGCTACAGCTGTGTAATTTATATTCACACTGTTAACGTGGACTACATTTTTTGTTTTGCTTTGTTTTTACTTTATGACTGCGAATAAATGTTCCTTACGTGTTAACGCTCTCCTCTTTTGTATGCGTGTGCGCGTGTGTCTGCGTGCACGTACACCTGCGTGCCTGTGCGTGTGTGCGTGTGTGCAGGATATCAGTGAGATGATGCACACGGACAGGCCGGACTGGCAGAGCGTCATGCAGTATGTCTCCCAGATCTACAAGTATTTTGAGACCTGACCAGAGGAGGAGTGCACAAGCACAGCTGCACTTTGAGCCCAGACTGTAACACCCCCGCGACCTCCGACCTCTGACCCATCCTCCAGCTCACCTTCATCTCCTGTTCTCTCAATCCTTTTTGGAAGCTTGCGTTCCGTTTGAGTTCTTAGGGTTAAGATATTTTTTTTGCACACGTGATTTACCAACAGTCAACAATAAGAGACTTTGAGTTGAAATACTTAATACAGCATAAACAACACTAGCTCCATACACACACAAAAAAAAACATTTTATGCTACTCACTATTTTGTGGAAATATGAAGACATTGTGTTTCCAGTGTTTGAACACTAACCCAGCTTCACTGATCGTCTCTCACGAGAAAAAAATATATTTATTTATACAACATATTGTATTGTTCCAGAATGTTTCAAATTATTCTGCTATGAATGATGCAGGTCCTGAATATCAGTTTTTTTTTGTATTTGCTTTTGAGTTTTTGGCTTGAGAAGTTAAAGCCACTACTGGACTTCAGATGGGATTGTTGATAATAAAGGCTTTTGTCCAACATCAAAGTTGTACTGTTTGTGCTTAATTACACAATGGCCATGGGGTACAGATTACCGTAAATTTATTTCAGGACTGCTTGGTGGCTCTCTCAGGAAGTGCCACATGTGGTGCTGGAGTGAGCGCCACGGTCTCTAAATGACTCGGGATATACGGGAGGGATCGGCGGGGATGGCAGTGTTCATTCCTCAAGCGATCTCTGTTGGTCGTCCAGGCAGCCGTGTATGATTGGGTCTCCACCAATCTGCCCATACGCAGCTTGTGGCTGAGATGTGAAAAGAAGCAGCTGGCTCCCTCCGCGTGGTTCTGAGTAGAACTGCAAGTTGTCTTCACCCTCCCGAGCCGGCAGCAAGGGGTGAATTTAAGGACACTTGTACATAGATCCCAAATTGGACATTCCAAATTCAAGTGGGATTGGAGATGCCAGTTTTTTTTTTTTATAAAAGAAAATAATTTTTTTTTAAGTACTCAGGAGCTTTACATTCCTTATGCTGCTTATGGCTGTTGACTACTTGCTTCTGCTGTGCATGATCATATACAACACACTTGTTATTCTTCCCTGTTAAAGTGTGGTGGTGGGTTTAAATTACAGTTTTTTTTTCCTTTTCAACAAAGTTAATCATAATCCAAGAGGTGTGTGTTACTAATACTCACAGTAAATACGTTTTGTAATGATTCTTTCATTTACAAGATATTGCACCTCTATTCACCCATTTTTTTCTAAATGTAAAGACAGTTTGCTTTCAAACGACTTCTTTTTGTTCCATATTGTTTCTTTATTTCCTGATTTGCTGCCCTAAACCTACCCCTACCCTACCTGTGCAACTTCCTGTGTCAGTTAGACAGAGTGCACAGTACTACTGCAAGTGCTTTGGAAGCCAGCAGCTGTGCCTGTTCACTACGTCCACCACCAAAGCTACGCTTACTGAGCTAGAGGACTGCACATCTAACACAGGTTTTACTTTAACCAGAGCAGGTGCTATTGTACTCTGGCAAAGAATAGTCTTATGTCTGAAACCCTTCTTCCCTGCATGGGCCACACTAAAGCCAATTTTGTGTGGCAATGTAGAACTCTCTAGCCCTGTTGGCCAGTCATGTTTTTACTTGTTCTAAGGACTTTTACGCATAATCACACTTTGCATGTTGCATGTTTTTCCAGCATAATGTGTCTGGCTGTGAAGTTTGTGGATTTCATTCTCAATTAAGACAGATAATACTGAACAAGATGGGATAAAATAGGTGTTTTAGCCTGATACTTATCGCTTGGATGAAGTTTCTCCAGGGAGTTTAGCTGGGAGAGTCATATCGATTTTATTTGTGTAGCACTTTTTACAGAAAACTGTCACGGAGTCGCTTTATAGAGTAGCAGAAAAAGAGTGAAAACCAGGCCTGAACCCCCAAATAGCAAGCACAGGAGGCAAAAGACTTACCGGTGAGGAAAAAAACTGTGGTGAGAAAAAACTCCTTGATGGGAAGAAATCTCGGAAGGAACCCGGCTATGGAGGGGGAGCCCATCCTCCACTGGCCAGCCTGGTGTACAGTAGGGGTAGAATGAATGTAACAACAATGTAATGAGGGATTTGTCACAACGAATAAGTTGGGCTGAGCAGGTTACTGTTGAGGTAATTAACTAGCTGGAAAAGTTGAAGGGAATTATAGTGTGCAGTTTAGAGGGGCAGGGTGATGGATCTGGAACTCCAGGCTGCACCAAGGTGTGGGCACGAACCGGGGGGAGGAAGAGTGAAAGGGGGCTCGTTATACATAATAAGCCAAGACAGGCTGAGAGCCACCCCCTGGGGTAAGTGATAAGAGTTAAATTTGTGTCTATTGTGGGAGACCAGGGACTGTTTCAGAGCGAGATGATCATCTCGTTAGAGGTCTGTGTCGTGATGGTTGAGGGAATCTAACTCGTCTCTCTCAAGCACACAGAAATCTGCAGCGCAACAGGCAGCCACTTCCTTAATTACAGGATGAAGGTGTCACCTCCCCGAGCAAGAGGAGGACTTGCAGAGAACAGAAGTGGGAGATGAAGAACTGGATTTTAATGGCAGCAATTTAAAAACCGCTCTTTCTTGGGTGCTGTGTGCTGAATTGGTTCTTTTGTTCTTTCCCTGTGTGCAACAACCTCGTTTTGGACCCGTTTCTGTTTATATTCTGTCCTTTTTAATAACCGAACTTTAAGTACCATAGAGAAGTTATACAGGGTGGCTTCCTACATCTTGGGTGAGCCTGCCTGCTTCCCAGTTTGGATTGTGAAAGCTACCTCTTTCTGGTTTTTATTTCTTGTATGCTATATACTCCACACAAAGGCACACACAGTTGTTAGCATTTTCCATTAGTTAGGAGCCCCTTATCACTCACCTATTTCAGGTCTAAAGGAAGTCATAAAAGTCATGCAAGTTCATCGGTTCAGTTATAGCAAGACCAAAGCTCACCACTGCCATACTGTCCCAGTATATTTTACAGTATTATCAATTTACATTTTTTTTTTCATCAACGTAAAGAAAAAGTAAATCTCTTTACCCTGCCAACCTCTCCAAGGAGTAAAACTAGCTAAGTTAAAAAAAAAAGCTTGAGCACTCATATGTAATTACAAAAAAAAAAAGTATTTATGAAAGAACTGGGAAAACTGAGAGGGACTGAAGTTTCCATGGTGCAAGTGCCTTCCCTGAGACATTCACCATGAAAAATCTATTCACTAAACAAAAACTGAAAATACACAGGGCCATGATTTTGCATCCCGGCAGTAATTAAAATGTGGGGCATTCAAAATGAAGGATTGCCGCTAGCACCCTTTGTGACCATCTGTGGTAGGGCTGCAAAGAACGGGAAGGGCTTGTTGATAGCTACGGGTACATCATGTGTGCTATTCACCATTTCTCTCATAGGTCATCCAAAATCGAACACAAACACTGATTCTTACCGTTTCGTTAGTTCCTAAACGTAACCCTAAGGCGAACCCAGCCCCTACACTGTGTTCTTAACCACAGCCCTGATTCTAACCATAAAAATCATTTCTAGCCCTGGAAGTCATGTCAGATATCTTATTTGCTTAATACGATGGATGAAAAACTTTTTAAATATAACTTTAATAAACCAAATTCAAGGAAATGTGTTTGAAGTCATTTATTTAAATTATGTATTTCATACAAACAATCTCAAAATACAGAAGGCTATTGTCTTATGTCCCAAATGTGGAAAAAAATCATCCAAAATCAAAGACCAATACCTCCACTTTCCCTTTCACTGGCTCCTTAGCATCACCCTAATTTTAATTTAAATCTAGCCCTCGAGGTTTACCTTCACTCTAACCCTAACCCTAACCTTCTAGCCCTAGGAGTCATCTTTCATTCCAGTTTATGTATCATTACATATGAAAATAAAAATGTACAATGGAACATTGGATAAAGGTAGCAATATTCAGCATTCCACAGCATTGCATTACAATCACTTAGCAGATTGTCTTATCCAGGGTGATGTGCAGAGGTCAAGAACATCAATCTTACTTTCCTGTTACTTTCAGGAATACAAAAATGTGGCATCACCAAGACACATCACATTTATAATCAATAAGAGTTACGTAAAATAACATAACAAATAACAATTTGTAATGAAAGGTACGTCTAGACAGATTATCTTTGCACAGCTTTACCAATTATTTTATCCCAAAAGAAATCCAGAGAAAGGAAGAGAACAAAAGGCAGTCGTGGGAGCCGGGGCCCAATCTGATGATGGGCACGGTTTCTGCTGTCCTAACTGCAGTGGGAAGCTCACTCCACCACCTGGGGGGCCAGAGCTGATGTGAGGTGTGAGTGAAACCCGAAAGTGCAGGCACGCAGAGGGGAGGGGTGCCAGAGGGGAGGAGGTGAGGTCTGGCTGGTGTGCAGGGTCTGTTGGGTGTTTTTAAAATATAATGGAGCTGTCCTTTTAGCTGCCAGTTAGGCCAGCACCAAGGGTTTGAATGTGATGTGAGCGGATATAGGTAGCCAGTGGAGGGAGATGAGACCTGGTGTGACATGGCTGAGTTTGTGTTGGGGGGGGGCTTGGTGTTGGTCAGATGAGCAGCAGCATTCTGAATGAACTGTTGGCAGGAAAGCTGGAGAAGATGGAGTTGCAGTATTCCAGATGGGAGGACGATCAGTGCCTGGACTAAGAGCTGGGTTTACTAAATTGTGAGAAAGGGATTAAGTGGTGAGGAAGTATCTAGGAATGTCTTGCTGTTCAGCAATTATTGGGATGCCTGTCGTTCAGAAAATATAGAAATTCAGTTACAGATCTCATTTGTTATTTTCGTTTTTATTTTATGCTTTCATTTCACTTTTTTTTCATTTTTTAAATACAATCCTCTAACTGCCTTCAACCTTACCACCTCTGAATGTTCGCATCTGCCGTATAGCTTATTATTCCAAAGCTGAAGAGCAACGGTTGCTCCATCCTAAATCTATATGTATGTGCATTTGCGAACTCCCCCCTAGATCCACCAAGATGTCTTTCTTGTTGCAGCATGCGCCACACCACACAACATCTCCAGACCCCCTGCCGCCAGGCTAACACACAACGGCCAGTGGAATTGAATATGGACTTAAGGAAGTGTCAGTATAAACATGATGAAACACTTGTATTTATGGATTTAATAAACTGAGAAGATACAATATTTACTGGGTAGCCCATTTCGCTTTATCAAATGAGGTTAGGCCTACATGTGACAAATTTCTTTTTTAAAAAGAAAAAAAACAGACGGGCCAAAACGTGAATTAAAAATGTGCGTTCATGTTCGTGTTCTTTGAATGTAAAAAAAAAATCTCTTTAGGATCGTTTACATCCACTCTTTGATTTATTTTTTAATGTCCCACGTCTCCCGCTGTAGCACATGTTCGTTTGTCTGTACCGGGGTACGCGCGTAGACGCTAGCGTACTGGGCGTGGCTATGTTTTGTGGTGGTTTTTTTTTTTTTTTTTGCCGTCCCTATGCTTGAAAAGCCATGTGTTGCGAGGAAGTACAGAGACAGCAGTTACGGACTGCAGTAACATGTATCCTACATCAAAGAGGTACCGCGTAGTGGACAATGAGCACACTACCAGTCTCGATCATTTTCAATAAGGTAAGAAACTTCACATTTAAATCGATTGGAAATAATAATAATAAATTAGTCTAATAAACGCAACTGCATGTGCTATATTCGACAAAAAGGACGAACGTCTGACAGAACTTAATTTGTGTTTTGCCTTCGAAATTACGTTACTGGGTTTTTGTCTGGAGTCCCGTGTCTGTTTCTAAAACACCGCAGCACTGACATATTTGACGTGCAAGACATAAGTTTTACAACTCTGATCTACAAGCCAATTCTGCTTTACATGCGTTACAGAAAGTTGCATAATAATCAATCATGTGTGCCGTTTGTGTGATATAAACTACATTTGATTACTTTCTTTTTTTCAGATGGCAGCCGAACAGACGGACCAGACTTATGGAACGTTATTGGATTACAGCGAACAAATAGATTTCAGTTGATTTGTCAGACTCTGGATAAAAAACAGACACTAATTATGAAACCAAGTTTTTCTCGTCGACGGAAATGAGTGTTCAGAAGTTTTTAAAGATGCCTATGCTCTATATAGTCATAGAATTGATTATTGCTGTTTTGTCTATTGCTGGCAATGTTTTGGTATGCTGGGCCGTTGCCATCAACACTACACTGAAAAACGCCACGAATTATTTTTTGGTGTCTTTGGCGGTAGCAGATATTCTGGTCGGATGTCTTGCTATCCCTTTTGCCATCACGATCAGTATTGGGCTGCATTCGGACTTCTATGGATGTCTTTTTTTAGCCTGTTTTGTCTTGGTTCTGACCCAAAGCTCAATATTCAGCCTTCTGGCTGTTGCAATTGACAGGTACTTGGCAGTCAAAATTCCACTAAGGTGAGTATTTAAAAAAAATACTTTTTAAAACTTTTGCACTGTCAGTTTTTCCTCTCTTGGCAATACAGTTTAATTATCCAAATTTCTGATTCTTCCATGGAAAGGGTGCGTTACATCCATCAGATATCCTTCCTTAAAAGATCAAATTCTAGTTCAAAAACTATTCTGTATGAAAGTGTGTATATGTAGATGGACAACATGCTGCAGGCCTACTTTTGTATGTAGGCTACGTGAACAACACATCAACATCAATTAACCTTAAATGATATGAGACAGAAAAATGTTAAATGTGTTAACCATTAGAAACTATGGCATCCTCATTCAATGAAGGTGACAAGACACAAACCTAGACACTCATCCATTGGTTAGATTAAATAAAGCAGATAAGGCACAATAATTGCTCGTTGTTATGCAAGTCGTGACAACGTTTGTTCTATCTAAGGGAGAAACGAAGTGAAAGAATGTGGCCAACAATAACACAATAACGATGGTCCATGATCCTGTAGGGCATCCACTGACGTAGTGTGTTCTCATTTAATGTATAAAATAGCCTGTTTGATTTAACTGAAACGTCTCTATCCGTGAGAGATTAACGGGTTAATTTCATATTTAAACTAAATCATGGCGACTAAAATGCTGCAAACGCACATTATAGATAGCATAGATAGCAGAAATTAGATGGCACAAATTATTCAGGCCATTTTATCATCGGATTAAGTAAGACTGCCGTGTAGTTATAGCAGTTCTCATTAATAGCAGTAGCTACGGGAAATGATGTTTGTGAGATTTTTAAACTAAGACGTCTTATTATTATCCGATGAAAAAGAAAACATTCCCCCAGCGATTCAATGCCAGTTAATCGTTATATTTCACTGTATGCTTGTCATTTCAAATTCCATTTGAATGCTCCAACGGAGAGTTCCAACATGAATTAAAGACTTTGAACAAGCAAATCAATTCAAGCATCCTTAACTATACAGTAATAATTAACTTTTATTTGAAATCAATATTTGTTTGCAATATTTGGTTTGCATTGTATGTTTTTAAGTGGGGTTGACGTGTAACATATACTATTGTCTTAATGTATCTTACTATATCTGACAAAAAGTACACACAGGGCAAGTGATTGGAGATAAGGTGCAATCTTTAACTAGAGCGCTACCAGTAAGGCAACTATTAATGAAACCCGTATTCACAAGTCAGTATTAAAGTTAGTCAGTATTTACAGTTTCTGAAAAGTACAAGGCTCGAGCTTTCTACCATAATTTGATAGTAATACTTTTTTATATTTTATATATTTTTTTTATTTTATATATATTTTATAGCTACTGCAAATAAGAGTTATGCAGTCTCACATATTTCGCCTAAATTCATACACGTTAGCAAATAAATCCCTCAGTACTGTGTGGATGTGAGTGGGTATCTATGGAGTAGTTAGGTGCTTATTTACGGATCTGTGCACTCATATGTGGTCAGTTTGGTCCTAAGCAATTCATCAGCCACTTCCTGTCTGTGAGAGCACTGGTTCCTCAGCTCCTAGATCCAGCTGTGATTTTCAGCATATAAAACTCTCTGAGTCAGTGGGGTTAGAGCCATTGACCTGGCAATCCAGGGCCCTCTTGGCGGAGGCAAGGTAATAAATGTGCAACTCTTCCAGACACTGCTTGGCAGTGTGTGAGGACAGATAACATTAAAGGCATACTATGCAGGATTCTTACCTTGGAAATATTATAAAGTAACCATGCTAAGGCATATCTATGATGCACCGGTAATGTCTGTCTTTATTTTTCACCAGATTTGTGCTTTTTTTTTACCTGTATTTGTTATCCTAAAATGTGTTTGGGATGTTTCTGGGTGTGGTGTTTTTTTTCTGTTTGGGGAGTGGGTGTGGCTGCAGAGCTAGCTAGTGAAGAAGTCCAGATGCAGTGAAGCGAAACGACAAGTCGACAGGGCGCGTATGAAGTTGTGTACCTTGGAATTGCTTATCCTCGGTGGTGTCAGCTAAAGTTCGCCAGGGGGATTGAAAGTGACACGGAGTTGGCTTGTTTTTGGTTGGACCTGTAAGTAACCTTATCGGCAGTATGAAGGTGGAAAAAACAAGGATATTCACAAGGGTCTGACGTTTTCAAATTTAAAGTTCAATGATAAAACCACTACTATGTTCAGCGTAATGGAGGGAATTGAGCTACAACTGAATCTGCTTTCTTACTGTCACTCATGGTCACGGTACTGATGTTACCTCTAGCTATCAAGCTAGCTACGTTAGGTGTGGTAACTTACTTGGAGTGAGTGGGTGGGGTTGAAAATGGAGGAGGAGACTTATTTGACTGTAAACACAGGCTAAGAAATCCCGCGTAGCATGCCTTTAAAGCCTGCAGTGATCAGGGCTGGCAATGTACTGTGTGGTATGAAGGGCAATCATTTTGTGGCTTTCTAAAAAAAAAAAAAAAAATCTAATCTCGGAGCCGTGAAGTTGACTTGCCATGATTAGGGCAAATAAATATGAGCAGGCCGCAGCAATCCTCTTTGATAGTCATAAATAAAACGCTCAGGAAAACAGAAGCTGAAGTTGGAATGCTTTTGTGTCAAAGAAGGATTAAGGAGCTCATAAAGTACAGGCAGCGAACAGCATTATTACTTTGCTACATTTCTACTTTTGGTCGGGTTCCAACGGAGCGAAATAAATCAAGAGTGTTGCCTTTTTGAAAAACATGTCCCGCTGCTTGTTTCTGAAATTGATATTGGAATGAAGCTGTGAAGGCATATTGCAGGGGAGAATTTTCCCTAGCACACCCAAGAGAAGGCATTTGGGAAAGGTGTGATTTATGTGCGTCTTGTTTGTCTTCAAGGATAAGTGCTCTTGCAGTCCAGCCGGAAAGCGCAGATTCCAAAGTACAAGAGCATAACTAGCCCAGCAGACCTTTCAAAACCTGCTCCCTTTCCAAAGCCAGGTTTTATGCCCCGGACGTATCTCTCATCCCGTTTGTGATGCTCGGTCGTGCTCGTGGGTCCGCGCCATCGCGGCGGTGGTATCCTCCAAGCGGGGAATTCTCCTCCAGAGCTCGAACCGGCGGCCGGTGCCTCTGTCACTGTGTGGTCCGCCAGTCCAAAGAGCGCTCGTTCCTCCTTACCGAGACTGGGACAACCTTGCAAACGAAACACCCACTCCCTGGATGAGACTCCAGCCGGTTGTACAGAGGGGCTCCTGGCTGGCCACCACTGCACAGCGATAACTCTGCATTAGACCATAATGCACCGCTGTAATCACATTTTCAAGACATTACCCTACATTGTGTATGTGAACCACTTACCCTCCAGATAGGCAGAACTGTTATTTATTTATTTATTTTACTGTAAATAAAAATTAAATAGGGAAGAAAAAATACTAAACTTATTAAAAAAACTGCAAATTATATAATTATATATATTCATACAACTACTGTCAAAACCACAGTCAATCTCTTCAATTAACTTATGATAGCTGTGATTTCTGGATTGTGGTTCCATAGCAGAAGTGTGCTGTCGAAATCAGCACACAAAGCAACTGATGTCACACCATGCTAGGCGATCTGGTGATGATGTAGCATGTGCTCTGGACTTCCACAAAATGCAACTCTTTTTTTAACTGCCACAAGCCTGCAAAAATAGGTTGTTGGTGTGGAAGCCATTTTATACACGTAGATACAGTGCTGCTGCACTTTATTGTTTATATGTTTCACTTGGGGATTTGTGACCATTGACTGATGAGAGATGAAGATTATTTGCTTCTATAAGCATTTAAGCAGGATGTGCAATATTTTTGTCTTCTTTTCCTTTTTGTTTAGTTATTTTATTCTTTTTGTAATGCTGTAGCAATAACTTACTTGAGAGTCAGGTTGAGGAGACAAAGTAACTTAGCTAAATGTAGTAATAACTGACTGGCTGGTATTATTAATATGTTAGCTGTTTTTGATTTATATGTGATTCATTAAAATGGAAATTGAAAGTTCACATCAAGGTGAATTCATTAAATTATTGATATTATACAGAAAAATAAAACTGCATGTTAGAACCCCTTTAATATGAAAATATGTATCACCAAACTAAGACAGGCTTATAGCCCACTAAGAAAAAGTAGGACTACTAGGCACACTTTTCCCCAACATTGTTTGAGCAGGCAGAGAACAGGGTCAGTGTGTGTGCTTCACACTTTAAAGCCGTATACTCTGGCATATCTGAGGCAGGCAGGAACATGCCCCAAAATGGCCCTTAAATATCCAGACTAATGGGATCCTCCTGGCCTGGGCAGGGTGAGCTGAGGAGCACAGATCAATCACTGCGTCCCCCGACACCATGAGATCTGCTGCCAGATCGATGAGTAAGTGTCGAGAGTGATTTACCGACGCGCCGCCAGTCCCCGGCCAAAGCCACCGCCGTGGCTCCCGGTTTATCACCGTCTCCGCGCCGCTCGGTTCGGGTGCCCGGTTGTGGAGGTGATTCTCCTGGCTGGAGGAGGAGGAGGAGGAGGTCGGTCAGGTCAGTGCTGCCGTCGCTCCCTTTTGTTCTGCGCGGTGTTTTGAGTTAATGCTCAGCTCTCCACAAAAAAAAAACTGCAACCTGACGGACATCATGGCTCCTGGAAAACCACAGAGGAAATAAATACTCTGTGTTTTTTTAATTTTTTAAAGCCAATCTCAGCTGAAAGATTAAGGCTCTTGAGTCGCTGTAACTCTGTAGTGACATCATCACGGCATCAGCGTTTGCGCAGATGTTGCGAGACGGCCGGGACGCCGTCGTGCCCTGGCGGGATTTTTCCGCGTTCTTCAGCTCGGGATGAAAGGCGTCTCGGCGTGGGGGGGGGGGGGGGCTGGTAGCGGGGCGCGAGACGACAGAACCGCGCTTCAAAGCCGTCGATATCAAACGAAGCCACCGGCACAATGGCCTTTGAAACAATACTTCCTTTGCGTGTTTGTAAATATTAGTTTGGACCTCTGTTAAGGTGTACCTGTCTTGCGTCTTTCATGTACGGTCAAGATGGCGGTCGACTCAAAGCTGGATGGAGTGCTCGCTGTGTACCCGAAGGCCTGAGGGGGCTTGACTGACCCTCTTTCATCCCCCAGAAACCTCTTTACTTTTCCCAGGCCCCGCTCCTTTCTCTCAGTCACAAAGGAGGGTGCCAAGTGAGCCAGCTCGCTTTTTTTCAGAACGGGGACCTACGGCTAAACGGGCTCATTGGCCGAACCGCGCCATTCGCCGAGCCAAGTCCGCAGTCTCCTGCCATCAGTGCTTACATTGAAGCGGTCTCGAGCGAATCGGGTGGCAAACTTGCCATTCTGAGAACTGTGGGTCGTATTCTCAGGTTTGGCTGATTAATATGATCTGCCGTGTGTAAAGCAGGAGGGGTGTGAACACACTGCAGACGTGTAGGCAAATCACCCAGATTAAAAATGGCAACGCTGCTGGGTAAGGGAGCACTGGCGTCCTGTTCAGCAGGAGATGAATGCAAAAACCAAACCACAGTGGCTTTGGGGGGTCGGGGGGTGGGGTGAGGGGGGGGGGGGGGGGGGCCCATTTCAGCAGGTGGAGGGGAGGGTAGTGTTTCAGTTCCAATGTGCACTGTAAAACTGCTCGTGCGTTCAATTCATGTCAAGCAGCTGTTTGGCTCATTGTAAACAAAAAAAAAGAAAAAAAAACAAAAAAGAAAATGGCAGAACCTGCACTGCAGTGCTTAGAAATGCGTTTTGAGAGAGGCGCGAATAATCCCTGCGCCTTTTAAAAAGTCGGTGGGCTTTATTTACGCGGCGTCTGGCACGAGGTCGGCGGAAACAGAAACAGAGTGGGGGTTATGAACGGGATTATGGGATTGGGAAGGAGTGAGAGAGAGAGAGAGAGAGAGAGAGAGAGAGAGAGAGAGACGGGATGCCAGAGTGCGGTCGTCATGCCCGGACTCCGTACCCATTCAGCGCGTCCAGAGGCCGCGGAGAGAATTCCGGCAGCTCCACAAAGGGCCTGCCCTCGCCCCGGGGGTTTTTTGACCGCCGGGCTGCGGCCCGAGAGCGACGCGCGGTCGGGGGGGGACGGCGCCGCGAGGACCCCGCGCCCCTCGTCCCGACATCCGTCCGCAAAGCGTTCGGCGTGAACGACTGAGTCAGTCAGCAGCACACGCAGCGGCGTCGCGTCGTCAGTCCATTGGACTCAAGCGACTTGAACATGATGCCAAGCGTGACCGTGAACGCGACGCTCGCACCTTCATTTCCAGTCTGTTGAAAGTGAGTGCTTCTTCAGGACTCACCTTGCTGTGGTCCCCAGAGTGTGTATTCACTTAAGTTTTACCCCCCCCCCCCCTTGATAAGTAGAGTTCTCTTTGAATTCCCTTAGTGTAAATTTTCCCTTGATATACAGTCGTATAGTATGACTAACTGTTACTCAGGGAAGTTTAATGTGTTTTGTGACGCATTATATACGACAGAGGGTCGTACATATTTTGCAGCTGTGTTGGTGTGTTTAACCTCAATGTCTTTTGTTTAATTTTTCTTGTGTGCTATCCAATTAATGACCAGTTGGCTGAATAACTTAAAGGTCATTTCTTTAAAAATGAATATCGATTTGGTCAGTAGATCCTTAACTTTTCCTCAATTTATTCTGAAGGTTTTAACTCCGGTAAAGACCTAATGAAATGAAAATCACAATGAAAATCACAACAATGAAAGTCGCTTGTGTTCTACTGAACTTTGACTGGGAATTAACAATCTTGTGTGTAAAGAATTCACAAGCTTCTCACCATGATGAAATTTCACACTCTGACAATGAAACTGGAAAGTGGGCATACCAAACCAATTAACTGGGCAAGGAGTGGCACAGAGCTCCTGTTACTTTCTGTGATAGCCTTCGAGGATGTTACAGTAGAGTGGATATGTCACAGGCAGTGTTAAAACCACAGTGTTAAGGTCGCAGATATAAAAGCTACACTAGGCTATAGCATGTTTTGACTGCATGGTGCATGTTGTTGGATGATTTGGCAGAGAGGCTGTGCTTTTACAATAGTAAGGTTGGCGTCTAAAGGCAAAGTACTAACAGAGGTCATTTGTTGTGTCAAACGAAAGTCATACGTCGTGAAATATTTCATAATACCTTTAAAGTGCCTGTGTTCTCCACCATACTTGCTGCAGTCTGCAAGAACTTAAATTTCTACCTTGACCGACAGAAATAATAATAATAGCTTGCATTTGTTTTTTCTCACACTCATATCCAAGGTTTGTTTACGAGGTATGGGTTAATTTCAGGATAGTAAAAAAGCACTCGAGATGGATTCGGTCAATCTTCAGCGTTAATTGTCTTGCATTGCCTTGCCTGAAACTGTTTTTTTTTTTTTTTAATTCTGGTTTGCTGATACAGCTGCAGTTAGAGTGCAGCTGGAAACGTGCACACGCAGGTTCGCTACCGCTGTGGGCGTACGTGTTAACTGGGCCCACAGAAGCAGCCCACACGTGCAGAGGAAGGAAAGTTCCTCTGCACACGGGCCTGCTGCATTTATTACGAAAGGGGGGGGGGGGGGGTCTTTATATGGAAAAAATGGCCATAGCGACGTCCCATACCTCACAACATCATGGGAAAACCCGCTGTGGGTTTTCGCCAGTAATCGAATTTGCCTGACATTTTGAGCCATTGAGGGGCCACTTTTGTTTTGCAGTGGTTGCTGGTATTTCAGAACGTGCTATTTTCGATCTTTGGTTTCCCTTCACCTGTCTTTGTTTCAAAGGCTGTTTCGGTCGCCAGACTGGCTGCGAAGCTTTGCCTCCAAGTTAATTTGCTAAAAAGGGAGCTGCATGCTGGTATATTCCATCTGGATGCCACACTGAGAATGTTTTTTTTGTATTATGGAGATTTTAAAAAATGAAATAGGGTTGTCTTGTAAACACAAGTTGTAAATATAAAATGACATCAACTCATGTGACTACACGCTGGCAAACTGCCAAGAGGTTACCTGGCTTGTATTATGAATCAGAATATCTGTGTCTGGTGAAAATGCTTTGGAGTTATTGCTTTGTGCTCCTTGAATAAGCCTTCTCATCATTTGAGGAATGCAATACTGCTAGTTTATGTTACAGTACAAGTGGAAATAACTTATATCAGTGCCATTTAGAATACACTGTACAGTAGGTAGTGCACTCAGTGTAACACTGGGAAGGCATAATATCCCTACCACAGCATACCTTTGTAGCACCACCTATTTTAATAGCTGCTGTAATTGCTACAGTAACTGTAAACTGAGGTACATTTTTCAAAACATTTTTTTAATTCGTTGAAAGTGTGAAATGACCAAAATCTGCACCTCAAATGTCAGCTTTCTTTGGTTTAATTTAATCAGGTCTGGTGCATAATTATCTAAGTGGCAGTTGATTGTGTAATTGCCTTATGCCTTTTTAACAGAAAATAACCCCATCATGAATAGTCTGTGGTTAAACAAGGCACTCACTATGCACACAACATTTGTTTAAAAAAAAAAAAGTTTCCACTCATCACCGGTTACCATAGTAACATTAGTTATAATTATCTTGAGGCATTCTGTCAGTTTAACTGTGATGGAAATACTGTTGTGATATAAGGGGAAACTCCTCACAAGAGTTGCCTGCACATTTCCCTCCTTTTTTTGTTCTCAGATGGTGGCCTTAGCGTAAATAAGTGCAGGTCGCACGTTGTCCAATACACGTATCTAACGTTTGCTCTGTACCATTGCCTCGCCTATTCAGATACAAGGAGCTGATGACGGGCAAGAGGGCCAGGAAGATCATTGCCATTCTGTGGATACTCTCTTTCGTGATCGGCCTCATCCCCTTCCTGGGGTGGAACAAGAAGCACGAAGTCTGCGGCAGGAACGCCAGCGTTGCGGAGAGGGGTGCTAACGGCAGCTCCATGGCGACCGGCGGCGGCGGCGGCCTCCTGAACAGCTGCGAGCTGTTCTGCTTCTTCGAGAGCGTGATGGACATGAGCTACATGGTCTACTTCAACTTCTTCGGCTGCGTGCTGCCGCCGCTGCTCATCATGCTGGGCATCTACATCAAGATCTTCAACGTGGCCCGCAAGCAGCTGCGGCAGATCGAGCTCAAGTGCATCCACGGCGACAGCTCGCACAGCCTGCTGCAGCGCGAGATCCGCGCCGCCAAGTCGCTCTCCATCATCGTGGGCCTCTTCGCCCTCTGCTGGCTGCCCGTGCACATCCTCAACTGCCTGACGCTCTTCTACAACCAGCTGGAGAAGCCGCCGGCCGTCATGTACGTGGCCATCATCCTGTCGCACGCCAACTCGGTGGTCAACCCCATCATCTACGCCTACCGCATCCAGGACTTCAGGAACACCTTCCGCCGGATCCTCTTCAAGCACGTCCTGTGCCGGAGGGAGGAGCTCTACCGCAGCTCCAACGGCAGTACAATCAACAGAGAACAGGTCACCATGACGATCGATCCGTTACTATAGGGACGGGGGGGGGGGGGGGGGGGGGGAGGGGGAGGGGGACGGTGAGGAAGGAGGAGAGTTCCTGTAGTGGTTTTTTCTTTTTCTTTTTTCAAAGACCAATCAAAAGCGTGGAGAGAAATGTTTACAGAACAAGGAGATACAAGGTGTGAGCTGAAATGGTGAATACTGAGCACAATGCCTTCGACGTGGGTTGTACATTTATGAAGTGATAAGGAACCGTGGGACAGGTCCCAAATATTGGTATTTTTTCTGTGCATATTGATTTGAAGAAAATCCAAATGTTGTAGAAGGTGCGAGTTTTAACTGGACACACAGGACTACCGCAATCTTCATGAGATTTGTGTCCTGAATTCTGCCCCCTGCCTGAACCAATATTTATCCTTGAGTACATAAACTTGAAGCTTCTTCTTTCTAAGCCTTAACTTTGTCAGAGGAATAATGTGCAGTCAGTGTTTATCATTTATTGTTGTTTTTGTTAAATAATTAATTTATCAGCCTGTAGCATTGAAATTGGAGTAAGAGAAATGTGTGCATTTTAAAAATGTATTTAGGGGCACACACGGTTCTTGCACTTGCACAAAACACATCAAACGGAATGGTGTCTGTGGGTTTCTGTCAACATGAAACACCTGTTGAGAAGCTCACATCTATAGCAGCAGTGAATCTTTTCAGCTGCCAACAGAGAATGTAGAGAAAAATGAAATATGCTAGCTACTGTGGATGGACCTCCAATCAATTAATCCAGTTCTTTTTTTAATGTGATATGTACATTTTAAGTTAAAAGAAACTGCTGTGGTGTGTTACTGTTGTGGACAAACACTTGTACACAAGAGCAGTGATGTTTTATCGTGAAGTACCGTCATGTGAGTGTAGTGGTAATTTTGTGTCTGTGGTTCATAAATGTTGATTTAGCTCAGCTCAGGAATAAAGTCATGTGTCGACTGTCAAAAGCAAAAATCCCAGAGAACAAATCCTTGATGACGGTGAAAATCTGAAACGCTGCAAAGTCTTAATGTTGCGAGATAAAGGAAAATGTAACACCTTGTACTTCAAAACACATTTTCCACTTACAAGGCAAGATACACGTTATTGTCAATAGACTCCATTAATTCATTTCGCATTTATATTAATTTATCTGTATCAGTTCCTGACATTGTAAACACAAAAAAGGCAGTTCTTTTAAAGAGGTCTATTAATTAAAATCATAAATATCAGAGACTGAAACTGCACAGATCTAGTTTCCTGAAGGCAGACCGAACTTGTTGCAACAAGTCACTGGGGAATAAGCGTGTGCTTCACAGAGAGAGACAGGCAGCACAGCGTGTTCTACAGAACGCAGACCCTGAAATTCCCCACATCTGAATCTGTGCAGCGGTGCTTAGCATTCCACCAGCTCCTTCTGGCTCAAAAACAGGGCTACCCCCACGTACCCACTCCCAATTCCGGCCTATCTGTGATCTGGGGGGGGGGTGGGGCGGGGGCAAATTCTCTCAGTTCTGCCGCCGCCCCTCACTCTGATTATCACTGGAGAGTAAACAACTGCCAGCTTTTGCCGGCCCAAGGCGAAAAAGCGATAGGCAGCAATGCCCCATGGTTTGCGAGGTTTGCGTGTCACCTCCCTACACAGCCCTGGCTGCGCTCGACAGCCGGCTCGAAATTACCCACTTTTCCTGTTTGCCGTGAGGTCATTCACTTCCACGCGCTGCAGATCTCCGCGCGCCATCGCCGTTTGCTCGCCGTTAGCCAGCTGGCACAAAACCTTCCCTATTTATGTATGCAGACAAACACACACTAAGCATACAAAACGAGTTACAGGCGGTTACACTGAAACAGCAGTAGGTAAACACTACACAGAGTCTCGGAGTGGGAGTGAGAGGGGCGGGTCCTTTATTTTTTTGCACTGATGTCACAAAGGGCTCAGAATTCCAGCCGCACGTATATCCAGTTGGCCTGCCATTGAACTTCAGTGGCACAGGCAGCTGGTAACCCAAAAAGACTGCCTGCCATCTTTCAGAGCTCAGTCACTGTCTTGTCAGGTCAGACATTACTGCATCTTCCATGAAGCCATTATGCAACATTCTGTAATATGGAATAGAGCAGTGAAGGTTCATTTTACTTTTTTTGTGTGTGTTTCGTTTAAATGATGTGACAGACAGCTCAGTTTTTTTAAGACAGGAAACCGTACACAAAGGAAGTGAAGCCTTTCAGAGCTACTTAGACAAGATAAAGCCTGCGAAGAAACTCAGTTTTGTTCATGGACATCTGGCTCACATTAATGGAACTAACCAACAGGGTATTTATTATTATTTTTTTTAAAGATTAACTATAATGTGTAAATGAAGCTTGTTGTCATGAATTCCACTGGTGAGAAGTATGAGAAGTATAATTTTTTTGTGAGATAAGTATTTTCTTGAAGTATAAATAGTTAAATGTCTAGGTGTTCCACAAAATGAAATGAGCATCCTGGTATACCTTACTCCACAAGGGAAGGCCATTTTACACGATGCACTGGGACAGACCGATAAAGCTATCAGAAAACACATTCCTTTCACATTCCAGTCAACAGACTGCCAGATGCCTCTCTGGCCACACTATAATAGACAAGTATTTCTGAACTTAAAGGCATACTATGCACAGACCTGCAAACTCATCAGGGGTGAAAGAGGAGACAAAGATGTGAACCCCCTAGGGGGGTCAGGGGGCATGCCCCCTGTGAAATTTTTTTTTTAAGTATCAGCTTTAAAATGTGGATTTACAGTAGATTTTAGCATGAGGATATAGGGAAAAACTCACCCTAGAATTAATGTAATCTTACTGCTAATGTCCCCCTTACATTACAAAAGTAATGTAAGGGGGACATCAGTTCAGGGCACTTAAAAAATAAAATAAAATAAATTTTAAAAAAAAGTCAAGAGAGTGCAGAGCCGGGTCCATAATTGTATTAAAATGCATTGAATCCACTATACAATAAAGTTGATCAAGCAAAACAAAAACACAATATGCACAACAACTGACAAATCAAATGGAAAACACAGCTTATGTTATATTTTGGTAGAGAAAGAGAGAGTTTTTATGGTGGCAATATGGTGTGGCAAGGCGTGTTCTATTACACACATTATTTAACTGACTAGTACTGGTAGTTTAACTTAAGGCACAGTGGTGGCTGCTGAGCTGAAAATCGAGGTGGCAGAAAACTTCCCCTGATTATTAGTCTTGACTTCCAATCATTTTCCTTGATTAACAAGTCTGCCCACGATCTGAATAATTCAATTGTAGATAAACAGTTTCCTTCGTCACGCCATGCAATGAAGATCATAAAAATTAAAAATAAATTATACACTCAAAAATGCCATCGAACCTGTTCTCGTTCGAAAGGCAAAATCTGTGTATTCCAGATCTTTGCCATGAACATTTTCGGATTGTGTACATTTATCCAGTTTTTAATATGCTAGTGTCGATTGAAATGTGCACAATTTTGCGACGCAGATAGAATGTTTTTCTCATCTAAACTAATTGAGGAGAACTGTCTCTATCATATTTAGTAATATGTCATTTCTAATCAAGTACAATAATTAAAAACAAGTTGACACCAATAATAACGTTAATCAGTTTAGGGGATTTTCTGCCTGCTCATTTTTCAGCTCCGCACCCGTCACTAGGGCACCCAGTGGTTTTCTTTCACTTTAAAAACCAAGTCAAAACCTAGTAGGCCAATATGGTTTTGAGGTCTGCCCCGCTATTGTGGTCCAGCCAAAAATAACTAGCACTTTGCTGTAAGCGGTGGGTACAGACAAATTGATGATTAGGACGTTGGCTCTTCTCCATTGCTCTCAATGGTCTCCAAGAAAATACAAATAATTTGAAATCCACACCTGCAAATCCGTTATTAAAATACTTGGTAGATTTGTTAATCACCGCTGATGGCGTTAATTTCTACTTGTTTAACGTGACTTTCGAAAGGTTAGCTAGCGTTGTCGTAAAATTTAGTGTTAACACATTACTACGATTGCGGGTCAGGCACTCTTCACGGTAAGAAGAAATTTTAGGATAGTGCTTCCAGTATTGCTTGTGTCGAAAGTGCTGCGACGGAAACAGCGATAGATTTACCCACGAGCCACACCTGTCCAAAATGTAAACAAGTAATAAGGCAGTCTTCACGGTCGGGGAAAATTTTATGACAGTGTCACCCAGCGAGTGAACATCACAAACGGCGGTGGTGTAACAGTTATTGGCTCATTACTTTTGTGGCGAAAACTTGCTAGGTTACCCACTGTGGTCCTGTTTACAAGCAAAGAAGTGTCCTCTGTCCTCTTCCTCTGTCCTCAACCCCACCCACTCATCTCCATTTTTATATTTTGTATGTGTTTTTATACCATTTTTTATTTTTTAGATCCATTTTTCAATAGCTGTCCCCATCGAGGAAAAGCAATTCCAAATGCTCCGCAGAAATCTTATCCCACCCACAGGGAAGAAGAGCACGGATTTGGGAAATGTGCATAAAGACAGATGTTGTCAGTGCACCATAGATAAGACTGATCATGATTATTTTATATTTTCAAGTTTAAAAATCCTGCATAATAAGCCTTTAATTGTGACTTTTCATTTATATGAACCTGTAGCAATCATTCTAAAGTGTAATTTCCAACCATACTCAGCATGACTGACAGTGGCTCCTTGACTTCATTGATGTTAAGTGGGTTGATGAAGAAGAATGGATTCATGACCGTCGCAAAAAAAAAACCGATAACATATGTTATGGGACAATTGCAATGCTTTTACAAGGCTGAAGTAGGCATTTTCAAAAGAAGCCTCGTGTTTTGGTAACATACTGCCTCATGATATTTATTTTTAACCCCATCAGCTTGATGAAGCTAGCAGACGCCCCCACATAAACCCAAGGGCTAGAACGCAATTCAGAATGAGTACAGCGACCTCCAGTGTACTCCAACGCAGATGTAACAGGCATCTGTACTGCGCTGTATTAAGAATCATCTTGCAGCACATTTCATTGTACGTGCTACAAGCATGTTTTGTGGGGTAATCAGTTTGCCTTTTTGGTAGTTCTTGGGGGGGGGGGGGGGGGATGCAGACCACTGGGAAAATACAAAATGGCTTTCATGACATTTTTACCATGTTACAGTATTATTTGTCACTACAAAGTGTGTACTGAGGGTCACATATCAGTGTTTAGTATTCTCTGCAAAGGTTAACTGTCGCACCGCAACATGCTTAGCGTACCTGTAAACTAGTACTGTTATTTAACAAAGGAAATTGTATGTACGGTGACTTATTTTGTTAATAAAAAGCTATGTTTGAGTAGAAACATTTGTGCGTTTTGCTTCAAAATGTCAATCAGGAACTCAGCCACAGAAGAAAATCTGAATTACTAATCTTAATGAGCAATGTGAAACCTTTGTGTGTTTTGCTTTAAAATGTCAATTAACATCTTAGCCACAGAAGAAAATCTGAATGGCTCATTTTAACGAGTAATATGACTAATCTGAATGACTAATACGACACTCGCTGGTTGGGTCAATCAAAACCAGGCGTCCCCTACGCGGTACTGGGTCCTTTAGACTCTTATGGTCTGACACATCCACTGTACCTCCCCTCAGTCCTGAGGGTGAACCATTATAAGACACATGCTTGTGAGTGGAGAGCCAGAAAACTGATGATTTTCACAGGAAGCAATGGGAAAGTGGCCAGTTTTAACACAGACACAGCTGACTCAGAAGAGTGACTCCAGATTCACATAGCTGGACACTTGATTTATTTATTTTTTTTGTCACGTAATCACAAAAATGAAATTGCAAACATTGCAGAGATGCGTCTCAAGTAGGCAGCTGCAGTAACATTAGCATTACGTTACGGTTTGAACAGTCTTGACTGCATTCTACATTGAGCAGGTAACGAACACTCGCAATCACACAATCCATATATGCAATAACCCCCACCCCCCCCACCCCCAAAAAAAAATTCCATGGAAATACAGAATGGATTTGACAACTTAGTTGTTCAGTGCTGGCAGTAGCATGATAGTGTCATCTTTAAATAAACAGAAATGTCTAGAAAGAAACCACAAGCTCAGGAAACAGATGTACATTTTTATGGCCATAGACAAAATACTCAGGCGAAAAACTAATGCTGCATCAACAAAACACTACACTGACCTGCAAAAATGATTCCTTTATACACAACCAATTAAAAAGCCAGCTTAAATCTTTTGGGGATGTATCCAATTTTTGGAGACTGACCAATCAGGTAGAACAACTAAACAAATGTTAACAGGTTATATTTATAAAGGAGTGAGTGACATTCAATTTTTAAACATCCAATATTGTGAACGAAAATTTAGGGTCCTGGTTAGGTCTAGTAAAATATAGAAGATTTCTCAAATGCAAACCACCAAACAATGATCTTTTCAAGGCAGACTGTTTAAACAAGTACCTGACAAAGCTTTTCATCATGAAAGCGTCTGTTGACCATTATCACCCAATCATCTTTCACATGCCTTCACATTTAATAAGTTGCGTGAATCATCAGGCCTCCCTGAAACAGCTGAATGTGTTCCAGGAGGCCATCCGATTGCCAAGTCAGCATTTCCAAATGACTCAAAAAGGATGTTACCCGGGTGGCAGTGCAGGAAACCATTCCAGCGTTAGCGGCCTTGAGCGTGAATCGAAGGCGTCCTTAAATGGCAGCCCGACGCGGAGCCGCCCCGGCGCGGGGACGTGAAGAAGCTGTTCGGCTGCTGGGAGCGACGCGGAGCGCCCGCTCGCCGAGCGACCCACCCGGGGATGAGCCGGGAGGCGGACCGCTCTGCCTGCAACGCACATCACAAAGGGGCCTTCCGCACTCTTAAAACTGGCATCTGGGCTCACTTGACTGTTCGAGAGCATTTGCGCTTGCACTACTACACGTTTGATCACAAGAAAAACTCACTGGCGAAACATTTCAGATGTTAATAGGTCATTGCTCAAAGTCACAGGGAAATCTAATCTAATCTGAACAACGAGATTTTTTACATGTTTTTCTTCACCAAGGTCTTGTCTACAGCGTGGTATAAAGCTTTTAGGTTTTACAGTACGAACGGGTTTTTTATGAAGGCGGAAAGGGAACGTCAGCCTGGCGATTCGAGTCCCCAACTGCGATGGAATTTTGAAGCCACAAGGCTGCTGTTTGAAACGGAGACGTTTTGAGAGTACACATTTCATTAAATGCCTCATCCCATAACAGTGCATAGCAGTAAATGCGTACAGTATGTTTGTTTTATTGTACGAATACTACAAAAAAAAAACAACCCCACCCTAAAAGTCGCACAGGCGACGATCCGTTTCCCCACAAAGACAGAGATTCCATGGCGAGGGAAGCAGCTCATTTTTAACATCGTTTTAAAAAAATAAGTTATGTTCTGGCAAGTTAGTGACTTAAATGTTGTTATTTGATTATACTGTAGCAGCACTCATGCCATTATGCATGAAAAACAAACAGTCAAAATATGTTTTCTGAAAGATCGCAAAACAGGTTTGACCTCCCTGGCTTTGGAAAGAGAAAAGAGAAACGCAAGCATGCACTCCAGGGATGCCGGGTGGGGGCGGGGTGGGGGGTTTGGGGGCTGGGGGCTGGAGCACTGACCTCCGGGGCTTGGGGCCTACGCGCCTCGGCCTGCTTTTCCAGAGAGAATGTCAGACATCTGCTGGTTGCTGACCACCTCCTGCTGGGACAGCCCCATGGTCTGGCAGAGGTAGGCAGCCAGAATGTGTTTACACTGCGGGGGGGCGGGCAAAGAAACAGAACGTTACGGAGCTTTACAAAAAAAATAAACAGTTCTCTAATCAACAGGTTACTGTGTATGTATATGCATGAGAGAGAGAGGTAGAGGGGCAGTGAAAAGGAGAGGGGTGGAGGAGGAGCAGAGAGGATTTGGGAGATACTAGATCGGGACTGGAGGAGGAAGACAGTGATATAGATGAGGAAAAAAGGAGTGCTTTAATGAGACGGAGATAGACATAGATATACAAACATGTCTAGATATTTAGAGATAAACTGTGAGTAAGAAAGAGAGAAAGAGGGAGAGACAGAACAGCTGAGGGACAGGAGAACTTTCTACTGCACGGTTTGCAGTGCAGCTCTAAAGAATTCTCTAAGAGACTCCAACCCCAGCCCCTAAAGGACTGCTCCACCGCCCCCCCCACCCCTCCCTCCAGGATCCTCTAAAAGACACTCCAACGCCCGCCCCTAAAGGACTGCTCCACCCCCCTCCACCCCTCCCTCCAGGATCCTCTAAGACACTCACACCCCAGCCCCTAAAGGACTGCCCCATCCCCCCACCCCCCCTCCACCCCTCCCTCCAGGATCCTCTAAGACACTCCCTCCCCAGCCCCTAAAGGACTGCTCAACCCCCCCCCCCCCCCCCCTTCCCTCCAGACAGGAGTCTCAGCCACGTCAGCGCCAGACGCTGCAGTCCGTGCCGCAGCACTGACACTCGCCGGGTACCGGGTCCGGAGTTTTCGGCACGCCGGCAGGGGACCCTCATCTTCGCCACGCGCGTCGCCTGAAGCGCGAGCGCATTTCATTGGCTGACGGCGGCGGGGACTGGAATACCAATACCAGGTTCTGACGTTCAGTGCCTCTGGGTAGACTGAACGGTCTACATCTAATTCAGAATGAGGCCCGTCTACGCCTCCCAACGTCTGTCAGTCTGCCTCAGGTTAATCCAATTGGTTCTTGTTCGACGGTGTCACTCATCCGCAAATAAGATTAAATGAGAAATGTTTCTGCGCAAGAATAAGGTCTTCGAGGACGTTTGGATGCCGCTCCGGTACGAGAAACCGCTGGATTGTTACTGCTTTCTGCTTCTCAGAAGAGCACGCTAATTTTAGAGTCATTCTCCAGAGGATGAATGCTGTCTGCTGCATGAATTTGCAGTAATCAGGAAGAGCACTGCTGTACTTGTGGGGAATCCACTTGGCCAGAGAGATAGAACAGGCCAAGGATGGAAGTCCAAGAGCAATAAATTAAACATTTTGCACAGAAATGTGTTAAAAAAATAAAAAAACTAAAACGCCATTATATTAAAAAAAACTATTCTGTTTGAAACACTGAAACTACCAATGAGAGATCAAGCCATCCGCTTGCAGCTCTACCTCTGAGGAAGCAGACATCCTGCTCACTGGGCAATATGACATTAAACTAGTCAGCAGAGACTCCAAGAGCCTACTACATTTCCTGCAAATGCCCTTTGAGCAAAAGAATAAATAAACTAATGACTAAGACAAGAAGTGGATGGGAAGATGCAGGAAACGATAAAAACGACATCTTTGAAGTGTTCTGTTTTTCTTCGAGAACACGAGCATGTGTGTGGCACAGATAGCACGTGACGACAAGCATCATGACTCCGTCGCACAGTTCTTGAAATATACGTGTTCTGCTTTTTGAATTTTTATACAACTGACTTTATAATATATAGTTGTCGATAATGAAAGAATCTGTTTGGGTCAAAAAACCATAAAGAAGTATTCTACTCTGAAGCAGTCTGACAAGTGCGTATACTCTTAGCAGTTTTTCTGGAAATAGATAATATTATACGCTATAAATATATATATTATTATACTGCCCAATATATAGTGCACGATAAGTGATGGAATAGCAGCTACCATGAATAGATAACCTTGATTCGCCTGGAATGACAAAACATCACATTTGTGACTATTTGAATACTGAACGCAGACAACCACAAAGCAACAGAGCCGCGTCTGTAAGCTAGCCTGCCTACTGCAGGGCTGCTTCAGGAAGGTTTGGCACCGCTCTTCTTCCTCGTGCTGAAGAGCAGACGCCCCACGGGCTTCCTCTCCGCCGCGCGGACTGACGGGAACAGAGCGGTCGCGGCGCTGCCGAAAGCCGCGCGGCGGAAGGGGGCGGTTCCAGGGCGCCGCGCGTCTCAGACAGGAAGTGGGCGGCGGTTACCAGCAGGCCGTCGTTCCTCCGGAGGACGGAGAAGGCGAAGGCCGGGCAGGGGCAGTAGTGGCAGGAGGTGTAGCAGGTGTACGGGCGTCCCGACCCTCCAATCACCTGAGAGAGAGAGAGAGAGAGAGACGGCACACGCAAACTCACGTGACACAACGCACCGTGACCGCCAGCGGCATTCAGAACACAACAAGCAGCGGCTGAAAGCCCGTACACTCACACTGCCAGGAGCTTCACAGCATTTGACCTCTGAACTCTAGAATATTTTTAAAAAACTAAGCCAAGTGAGAAATTAGCTTAGCGGGACACAGACGCCTAAGACTGACTGCAACACTGACACCCCCATCACGCTTTTCATTTGCAGTCCTATTCCACCAGCAACGCCGAATGCTGAAATATCCCTGTCACAAATATGAGTACAAAAGAGCAAAGGTGGCCGATGCAAATCTTCAAGAGCCCTTCTTCATGTCTCAACTTTGCCAGTAGTTTCCCTCCTGGCACCACCTGATTTATTTACGACTGGCACATCACCAAATTTGGCCTACTGTCGGCTCACTTGATGACAGCGTGCCTGGGAAAATACGAGTGGGCGCAGAGCGGAGGCCGGCAGATCCTTCAGCCGGCACAAGGCTGGAGTTTCCCTTCAAATACGACAGCAGGGCCTACGGAGAAACGCACGATCATCTGCAAAGCGTCAGAGATCAAAAGCACAGCCAAAAAATGTGGATTTATCGTTGCTCGCGCTCATCTGGTTTTTTTTTTTAAGTTATGACTTTTAACATCCTATATCAAAAAACAACGCCCACGCGCTGAGGCAAAGCGCAAGTATCATATGATTCATTACGTTCTTTAGCTTTCAGGGAATTCATCACAAGTGCAGCACAGAGAGCCTCTGGTGGGCAGGAGTGTTCCGGAAGGGAGCACGTGGATGTCATTCTGCAGCGGTCGGTCGGTCGGTCGGTCCTTCCGATCGCACTTCACGGGAAACTCACCGACTGACGGAGCAGCAGCGGGCCCAGATGTGAGCGGCGGGTGAACTGGAGTTCAGAGCGGATGCGCTGCAGCTAACGCTCCGGATCCAGGCGCTCTTTGAGTTCTCACGAGCCTCGTACGGGCGTAATGAGTGGTGTAATCGCACTCCCCCGTTCCCCAGGGTGCCGCCATTGCCCGTGTGTCCTAGAGCACGAGGCTGACGTGACACACGGACCGAGATGAGCAGAGGCGCTTTTCATTCACAACGGTCGGATAAAATCGGTGAAAGCTGCAGTTGGCACTTTCCCCTTGCCTGTGAAAAGCGTGACTTCCGGGAATGTTTGATATGGTCTCTGTACACTACAATACATTTACTTGGCAGATGCTTTCATCCAAAGCGACGTACAATAAGTGCATACCAAAGGTCACTGGAACAACTACGAAACACAGGTCCGATAAGGTACAATAGTCATTGTGTACAGTCAATAGGGCAAGGCTTTGCCAAACATTCACAAGAAATCTTCAGACAAAACCGGTTTCAGCAAAATACAGTATACTTAGTGCATACTGTAAATACTGGGAGACATACAGTACATGCAGGTATGCTTGGTGAGAAATATGCACAGGCGGCCAGCCAGCACAGGCACAGCCAGGGCTCGCTCCCAAACCATGAACACACCTTTTTCTGTGGAGCTTCAGTTTAATCTCCTCCACTGTTTACTTTATGCCTGAGCAACAGCTGGCCATGTAAACAAGTGATAGAGGAGGATAATGTTATCTCAAATGAGTAAACCTTACTAATGTTTTTGTAATGAAGAGCCTTGAATACTTAGGAATGGGCTTACTATGCAGCATTATTGTTTACTTAATTACAAGCTGAGAACAAATGAAAAACTTTTTATTTCATTTAAATAAACACATGTATATAAAAACAGATAAAGAAAGAGCTGCTGTATTGTGCTCTTGCAATAAATCATAAAGTGAATAAGTAGGAGATGTATTTTATATATTACCAGTTCGATGAAAAAATACCTTTTAACATTTCCAGGGAAATGCCTTACTTTAACAGCCTTAAAAATGAATAAAATTACCAGTATTACCTGCAGATCACCTGTACCTGAAGCGAGCCAAGAGTTGACAGCGAATTCACGCAGGCAAACCCCAAATATGGTACAGCAGCAGTTTTCAAACTCAAAATACTGTACACAATGTTACTGCACCCCTGTTTTTAAGCTAAATATCCTGTCCTAAACTTCAGCTGTGCTGTACTTTCCTATCAAAAGAGAAACTTTGTCTCCTACAGATATATCATTAGGGTGATGTTGACAGGGCACAACGGATAAATCAGATTCATCAGCGTAAGTAATGCTTCTAAGATGGCAGAACGCACTGCATTATTTACGGGGTAACACATTCTTCCCCCGGAGTCTCGGGCCATGTCATTTCTCAAAGTTATCAACTAGGGCGACATACAAAATAAATGCCTCGTTTGTCAAAGTGGCACTTCATTAGGAACAGGTGACCACCAAAGACAGCCATGTTAAAGAAGCACATAATGAGAGTCCATACCACCTTAATGACATCACAATGGAGAGCTGAAAGAGCTCCATCTGATTGTTCCTGATGGTTCTGATGGCGCGACCAAGACATTATGGACCATGCCTCGAGACAGGCTGATGTTTGGGTGGTACAAACTGTATCATTTTGAGTTAATAAGCAGTTAATAAACAGAGCAATCACGGTACCATGATAAAATTGGTGAATAAAGAAATGATTTTGCTAGTTGCGCATGTAAGCCTGACATCAGTTTTTCAGTTTCTCTGAATATACTGAGAAGTCAAAGTTAGTTTGAACAACTGAACGTTAATGTAGTTCACATTCAAGAAACATTGGGTGATATGATTTCAGAGTAAGGGTATATAGCCTACATGTTAATATTGATTATTTTATAGCAGAGCAGTTATATTGACAATACTGTAATACCATGGTTACTGCAGAATCTCAGCACTGCTATACCATCACAAGCCCATGTCATGAAATCCCATAAGTTTAAAAAAACATTACAGGTAATAGCAACTTTTTTAAAGCTAGAAACAACAGTTAGGATTTCTGGGAAACTACTCATACTAGGAGTATTTTTCCAGAAAAAAAATTCAAGGATGATCTCAATGATTTGCATGAATAGGTCTATTGAGGCTAAAAATTTGACTGGCAACAGTACAAACTCATCATACCCACCCCTACCTCAAGCCTTTTAGCAATTGAAGAAGAATGTTCCACAACGTCTGTTTTTGCCCACACAAACACATGTATGGGAATCTGAAACTGTGTTCCAACACAGCTCATAGTTCCAGTCATACTGTATGATGCCAAACACCTATGAGGGTGGGGGAGGAGGAGGAGTCACAAGGGAAACCACTAAATCAAACGCGACACTTTCACTCAACGTCAGCTGGGGGAAAAAAAAGGAAAAATAAAAAAAATAAAGATAACAGCCCTGGCTGTGACCTCACCGCACTATTTTGGAGAGACGAAAAACTGCCCTCTCCCGGACCTCTGAGGAGAATCCAGTGGCACGGCCCAGGAGGTTTGTGGGTCAGTGCACATCAGGCCAGCAGCTATAATGGACGATACGGGAGCCAAGGGGCCAGAGGGATTGTGGGAAGGCGCTGAGCAAGAGAGCGATGCGTCTTCATCAAACCGTGGAGTTACAGTAAATCACACACCCAGCGGTCCGGCCGTCTTAAAGCAAAACACACAGTTGGACGGGCTCAGAGACCCTGCCTAAACATATTTTCGGAAGCTGGCTGATGGCAGCTTGTTCTGCTCGACTAAAAGAAAGACCAACTTATTCGCACAGCTTCTGGGTAAATATAAGCACTGGACGTTAAGTGAACAGAATCAAAATGTTCAGTGTAAAATGAACTCTGCCACATCGGACTCTGAAATAGAGCACAAGTTGTACCTGGACTCATGTAAACTGTTTACGACTTGATTTACCATGAGAAATGTTGTTGCCTTTACCAAAGTTGCTCCTCTGGTTATACTTGCTCGCGCCAGGGTGAAGCACCCGACGGTGAGCAATCCATGGACGTCTGGATGTATGAATGTGTTTGGGTTTGGGGGTGGGATGCATCAGTTCGGTAATCACTTCACTGAACTCATACGGCACAAAACCCATATTCTCAGCAAGTCTGAAGAGGGCGGAAAAAAAATTTGGGGAGAAGGGTGCGCGTCTCTGCCAGCATCTGGAGGGGGGGGGGGGGGGGGGGGGGGGGGGGGGGAGCAGTCGTGACCTTTGACCCGGTGATTGACTGGGGAAACACATCGGACTTCCCCCGAGGGAGCCCCGCCCACTGCAGCCCACCCCGCTGATGTGTGCCTGTGGGGACAGCGGAGGGGGCGTGGCCACTGTGGCATGCGTGTCAGAGCACGCCCCGCTCAGCTGAGCGTCACAAAGGCCTCCGCTTCAACCCCACAGAGGGGTCCACTCCTGCCCCCGACTCCACACATAAAACTACAGAAAACAAAAACAAAACAAAAAAAAAAGGACATTTCATCATCTGTTTGCTCAACAAGGCCACTTGCATGAGAAACAGCACTGTGAACAGACTGAATACAGCATATGTCCGACACTGGTTGTTTGTGAAAGAAGTACAGGTAAGATCCTTCAGGGAATAAATGGTCTTTATTGAAGAGCAACATGCTAACCATTCTGTCACAGTATCAAGTTTCCAAATATAAATGCAACGAAGGTTTTAAGACATACTCAGTAACCCAACAGGGAAACATGAGATTGTTCACACGCCATCATTTGCAATGTAAAACACACATAACTCGTTTAGTTATACTCTCCTGAACGGGCATCTCTAATCTTTGAGTGTCCCCTACAGAAACATTCACACAGCTGTCTGCCCACAAAAAATAAAAGTCCCGCTGACAGCACAACTGAACTCCCCACTCAGCCAGGGTCCCGAGCCGCGTTCACTGCGCCGACTGTGCCTACCCACTCAGCCAGGGTCCCGAGCCGCGTTCACTACGCCGACTGTGCCGCACACTCAGCCAGGGTCCCGAGCCGCGTTCACTACGCCGACTGTGCCGCACACTCAGCCAGGGTCCCGAGCCGTGTTCACTACGCCGACTGTGCCGCACACTCAGCCAGGGTCCCGAGCCGTGTTCACTACGCCGACTGTGCCGCACACTCAGCCAGGGTCCCGAGCCGTGTTCACTACGCCGACTGTGCCGCACACTCAGCCAGGGTCCCGAGCCGCGTTCACTACGGCGACTGTGCCGCACACTCAGCCAGGGTCCCGAGCCGCGTTCACTACGCCGACTGTGCCGCACACTCAGCCAGGGTCCCGAGCCGTGTTCACTACGCCGACTGTGCCGCACACTCAGCCAGGGTCCCGAGCCGTGTTCACTACGCCGACTGTGCCGCACACTCAGCCAGGGTCCCGAGCCGCGTTCACTACGCCGACTGTGCCGCACACTCAGCCAGGGTCCCGAGCCGTGTTCACTACGGCGACTGTGCCGCACACTCAGCCAGGGTCCCGAGCCGTGTTCACTACGCCGACTGTGCCGCACACTCAGCCAGGGTCCCGAGCCGCGTTCACTACGGCGACTGTGCCGCACACTCGTGCTCCACAGAACATTTTCCAGGGAACCCCTCCGATGGCGGTGGCGGGTGTTGCGGTTTTAAATTTCAGAGCGGGGGGTTTTGGGGTGCAGCAGAACGTGTGTAAGACTGCGTGTGATTTCACTGCCCCCCCGCCCTCCCCCCGGTCCCGGTACAAGCAGCGCATTCCGCTTCCCGCCAGCATAAACACGCGCCCTCCACCCCACCCCTACCCCCACCACGTGGCCCTCGACGACGACCCCCACGTGGGGAACAAGGGCTCCCCCCCTGTGCCGCCGGGGCGCGCCCGCATATCGGGTGTCTGACTGGCCGCTCTGACCCCCCCGGTCACGCTCATTATCCCCTCCGAACGGCGGCTTTCATCCACGGGGGGAGAGAGTCGCTTCTCCAGCGCGGGGCGATGAAACCGCGCACTCCTGTCGTGTGTCCACCGCCCCTCTGAAGGGCCCTCCCCGGCAGAGCACGCTTATTAGTTTACCAAACCGATTACAGCGCAGCGGGCGGCAGAGTGGTACAATGGGTAAGGAGCTGGTCTTGTAACCTGAAGGTAGCAGGTTCGATTCCCGGGTTGGACACTGCCGTGGTACCCTTGAGCAAGGTGCCCAACCCGTCACTGCTTCAGTATTTATCCAGCTGTATAAATGGATGCTGCGTAAATGCAATATAAAAGTTGTGTAAGTCGCTCTGCTAGATGCCTGTAGTGTAATGTAATGATTACAGATGATCCCTTGTGCAGTTACCCAGCCTTGGCGCTGTGTTCGCAGATAAGCACTCCCCTCTCATACTTGTTCAATATCCTCTGCTTTCAACACCCCATAAAATTGATGGGTTACTTTCCGCTGAATGAATTCCAGTACATTTAGCAGTGCCACATCTTTCTCAGGAAAAAAAAAACCAAAATTTGGAGAAAAAAAATACTTTATTGCTGGATCGATTGAATACATGAATCATAAAGACCCTTTGAAGGTGATTTCCATGCCTCGTGTTCCCAGGTGCAGGTTTGCCCTTTGAAGCATTTGAATGGCCCAGGGTGCAGTTCACACACCTGTACAGTGAAAGCATGCGCAACAGATTCCGTACAGCTGGTGGGCTTTAAAACAACCTGTACAAAAAAACTCAGCTCTTATACTACACGAAGCTAAACTGTCAGCAAGTGAAAGATCAGCTCTGGCTGTCAGAAGTTCGCTCTGCGTTATTAATGCCACGCTGTAGGCAGACACCGCCTCCTTCGAGAGCAGGGAAAGGCCATCTCATCCATTAGTGTCAGCGTAACTCAACGAGTTCAGTAAAAACGCACCGAGAGGACGGATTTTCTGGAGGAGCTGCGGAGGCCTGCTATGAGAACCCGCTGCTTTTTATTAAACACTGGGGTGTAAGACAAGATATTAAACCTATGATGTCATCATCTCTCACTTCACCTATGACGTCACCATCTCCCAGACTATTAGTAACAAAAAGATAAAGTGCCCTGCTCACAATGATTCACAAACTTGATACAGATGAGCAAAGAAGGCTACATAAAATAAGCGATACATGTACATTACTGAGCTATATTGTGAGGAAAAAAATCATACTATTGCAACTTCACAGACAAAGATTTTGTTGAAAAGGTAATATTTTTCCACAAAAAAAAAAAGAAGATATTTAGGAATTATACCGAAAGATCAAATAAATTGAACAAAAATAAATCTGTGTTAACATGCTATATTTGATGTTCACCTCAAATTTAGGGAACTGCCGCCCATGTCTCACTGGCTATGTGGTTGCACACAAATCCACATTTCATCATCACCGTCAGAAAAGGCAAAAAGTCTTGAGAAATAACACAAAGCAGTTGTTACCTTCACAGAACATATGGTCATAAATAAATAAATAAATAAATAAAACTAAAGCCCTGCGATAGATTGGCAGCCTGTCCAGGGTGTCCAATGCACGCTGGGATAGGCTCCAGCACTCACCGTGACCCTGCCCAGGATAAGCAGGTATAGATAACGGATGCGACTTAGTCGATGCGCCTGTCTTAACGACTAATTGTATTTTTATTTTTCCATAGATAGCGTTGTTGCCGTTCTCGTTGTTAGTGTTAATCAGTTTAACCATCAGGGTCCAAGTTGAACTATGCGGTTGTTCCCTGTACTTGGACCGGTACTTCTCTCTAGGGTTTTCGTCATACTTGTTCCTGGTTATGGTTATACACTTTGTTGTACGTCGCTCTGGATAAGAGCGTCTGCCAAATGCCTGTAATGTAATGTAATGTAATGGATGCTATAGTAGGCCTGCATGAGGCGAATTAGTGCTCTGTATGTTCAGATAACATGCATGTGGGGATTCTGGAATGACAGTATTTGTATTTACCATGAGATGTTTACTTTAATCTAATGTTGCTGATTACAGGCCCATGTTTGCCACAGGCTACTGTACATGCAACTACGTGTACTTGAAATTTACAAGCTATTTTGTAGCTTTAAATGGGCTGACCACGTATAAGATCTGTGATTGGCTATGGGACTATTCGTGGGCTCGGCAAAAAAAAATGACCCAATCTACAATGGTCTCTGTAACAATGGTGCATTTTAATTAGCTACTGTAGGTGTATTTAAATGTGAACAGAATTTGCACTGTTGCCTAAATGGAATCAATTTAGTAGAATCTGGAAACATGAGAAATGAGGAGAATCCCATAATTGCTGGGCAAAACAAAATCAGTCCTACCTGATGAACTTAGTCTTTTTCCAATCCAATTAACCAAACACATCAAAAATGATAATAAGTACTTAATTAGGTCTATACTTTTTATGTCTCTAATTTTTGTCCTATTTACTGTAGTTAATTATCTCAACTTATGACCCATTACTCTCAACAAGCTGATACAATATATATCAGGGTCCCCACTCATTTTAAGAAATAATTTTCCAGGACAATTTCCATGACTTAGACTTACACACATGAAACATGGACATGGTAGCCCAAAGCCGGTGGTGGAGCCGGGGGGGGGGGGGGGGGGGGGCAATGTGCAAGTACCATAACCATTCAAATCTTTCATATTTACTTGCAGAATGCATAAAGTAAATTAAATCTGTGCCATGTACCACGCAGAGACCATTGTGCTGCCATGTAATCTCAGCAGCTAATAAAAATGAGAAAAGCAGAGAAAAATACAGAAAAATATGCAATCTCTGCTCTAAATATACTGTTTAATAGCTAGACTTATAGCCCAGCCCACAATTTTCCAGGACCTCACAAATATTTCCAGGACATTTTGTAAATTTTCTAATTTTCCAGGTGCTTTCCGTGACTTTCCAGGTTTTCCAGGACGAGTGGGAACCCTGTGTGTGTTAATATGTCTCTTAAACAACCAACTCGTTCCTTTCACTTTAACCACTGAAAAATGAACGCTGTTGGTTAGTTCAAAGAAATACTCTGCATGCAATCTGTCAAAACCCCAAACATTACCAGCGTGACCTCTGCAAGCACAGCTAATTTTCGTGAGAAATGATTAAACTCTTTAGTCTTTTGCAATCTTGACATTCCTTCAGTGCTTGCCCCAAGAATAAACCCTAACGGCGCACGGCTCTTCCGGAAAATATTTCCAACGAATGTGATAACTCACGACCTCCAGGAGTTTGTGTAAGCTATCCCATTGCAAGCACAAGGTGTCTTGTATCTGGGGCTGGGAGAAAAAACTCCCTCCCAATGCCCAACCGTAGCTTTTCCACCACTGCGTGTATACAACTACGTCACCAGAATGTGGTCCGTAAAATTTACGTTTGTTTTGAGTTTTCCGTACTTGTTCTCAGCATGACGTGCAGCAGATTGGAAATTCCTTCTGAAGTGGCATGCATGTTCTCACACCCGCACGCAGCACGGTTCGGCGCTCTGCTTAATTTCTCTTCGTTTCACTTATCTCTCAGCTCGCTCCCCCGTCCTGTCACTTATTAACAGCAGTTACATCTGTCAACCGCACGCTCCCCAGCCAGTGTTCAGCGGCGCGGAACTGAGTCATAAAATGGTTGTACATTCAGTGAGAAAGATTCCCTTTCTTTTAAGGAACTATTCCCTCCATTTATAATTATGATGGCCTGAAAGGACTGAGAATAGTTCCTTTGTCCATTTGACAGAGGACAGCACACCCATTATTCATTGGAATACATATTCAGTGAAGAGAATGAAAATTGAAGTGTGATGTCATCTTGGTTTACCTGAAGAACAGCTAGTTATTAGGGTCATAAACCTCAGGTTCAGGCTTAGATTCTTGAGGCAACGGTTCGATATTTGGCAATATCACAATTGATGCTACGATACGATCCAAAAGATCCGATATAATAAGAAACGACTAATACGCATGATCCGGCCAACACAATCCCGTTACAACGTACACAACCAAAATCAGGGCGAGAGCGCGAAAACTTACTGATGCTACGTTTATCAGAAGGAGAAACAGCATTAGCGTCACTGATGATGAGGTCGAGGAAACGTAAACAATGACGTTGGCAGTGTCACTGCAGAACAAATCACCTTAAGATTATGGACATTTAAATAAATATTTTGCTATGGTTCATAATGATACAGATCTATTTTTTTGCATGTTGTATCAGTTGGATCAGATCGTTGCCCTTTGCATCAATCCGGATTGACGTCACAGTTGACACCAGCATGGCAGGGATTTGACTCCAGATAATCGCTGTTTTAAGGATTGGTCAGTGCATTAGTTTGACATGGCTGGAGCATCCCTAGAATGTTTACTGAATTTTAAAAACCAACAGAAATTGAAACATTGTGCTAAACATTACCTGAATTTAATCTAACTCAAAAGAGCAGAAATGAATTCACAACACTAGCTTAATCAAAAATTTGCATTACTGGCTGAACAAACCTATCTTTAACAAAGTTCTACTGAGTTTATGAATTATGTAAACGACTCCTTTTCGAGAACTTTTGAATTGGGGGCGTTGGGATCGCAGGTGTTCAGAATTTATTGTATTAACAAACACATGACTGGATAATCCCAAACTATTTCCACACAGGAAAAGAAAAGCACAATAGGTCATGACAAAAATCAGATGAATGAAACATGAGGAACATGTCTGTCATGCGCCGTATTTGTTTCCATTAATATGACAAAAGGAATACACTGTAAGTCAACACAATGACAGCAGTGCACCGCTACAGGCATACTTTCTCTCTCTCTTTCTCTCTGTCTCTCCCTCTCTGGCAGCTGACAGAGAGGCTGCAACAGAGTGACTGGAACTTCTGGCAAGAATTGAAATTAAACCTTTAAGGTGTGAGATCACAAATACGTTATTAGAATGTTCTAATGCTGATGTCACAGTCACTACTGGTAACTGAAAGAGTTTTTTTTTTTAATTCCCCCCCCCCAAAAAACCTACTCTTCAAAAAGGGTTAAGCAAGAGAGTTAAGCATCATAATCGCATAAACCCACTCATTTCCATGGTAAAGCACTGTTCTTCTTCCTTGTAATATGCGCTTGGAAGTCGCACTTGATACAGGCGTCTGCTAAATACAAACAGAGAATAGAGCAGGTAACAGTGTGAATCTCATATATGTAGAGTTTTAGTGAAGATGTGTGACCTTCTGCTCTTAGATGCGAACGTGTTGTTAGATGCAAATGAGTGTTGGTTAAATGAGTGTGAGGAACATAATCTGTTTTGTGACATCACATGCACTCATATCATAAAAAGAAGTGCACTTCTTTTTTTCTGATTTGTAACTTTTTTCTGATTTGCAACTTGGGAAAGAGTAGCCACATCGCAAAGCATTTTATCTCTATACACTGAACTGAACACTGGGGGAAAAAAAAAAAATTTAAGCATGTGTGTGCATGTTGACCTCAAATAAATAAAGATGAAAAGCAGGTCTGAAAACTAGTCACATTTAGAAAGCTGTCAAAACAGCATTGCACATATTTACTTAATCTGTACTTCCTGCCAGATGTTCATAAACAGCAGTGGGAGTTGCTCGATTTGGACACACACTCGTCTATGTTAGGTACTTCTCTCTTACTAATCATGACCTTTAGAAAAATGCTTCTGAGGTCATTGTGATTAAACAATGAGCTATTAAAGGCATTGTGGCTAAATCCGAATAATAAAAGACACTCCCCACAGACTGTGGTCATACAAAAGGGGGGGGGGGGGGGGAGGCGGGGGGGTATTTGGGAAACTACAAAATGAGGAAATCCCAGCAGACGCCACATAAAAGTGCCCCGTGACTGGTGATGACATATCATGAACACAACTGAGACAATAGTGGACCACGGGAATCTCACACACACACACACACACACACACACACGAACACAGCCACTCACAAACTATCAAATACACACAGACACACACACACTAACACACAAATTAACACAAATATTAACACACACATTAACACACAAACTAACACATTAACAACCATGCATTAACACAGACTCACACACACTCATTAAAATACACATGTGCGTGCACCCACATACACACAGTTCGAATTTTTCAGGGAAACTGAACTGGGGTCAGCCACAGACACGTCATCACCTGCAATTTGAAGCTTCTATGAAAGTCAGGGAACGGGTTTCGATGGGGTTCAGAAGCATAACTTCCCGGAAAAGTTTTTTTTTTTTACAATACATATCATTGCTCTAAATGACATGTGTAGCGCTATATAAAACTTGACACCGCATAGCACTGAAGGCTAGGCCCAGTTCATTGTCCGTGGGATTTTGAAACTATGCAAACCATCTCCTGGGAAGAGAGTCATGGGGGTAAGCCCATAGATAAATCTACAGACACTGCCGCTGACACGGTCCGGCCGGCCGTTAGCTCTGAAGCATCGCATCAGCCAAAGGGAGGGACGGAGCAGTAACCAGTCTGCGCTAGCCAGACATACGCAATTAACGAAACACGAGGTAGTCCGTGACGTCACCGGCTGCCCACATTATCTAGTGAAAACCGGAAAAAACATTTCAGCGCTCAATCTTTAACTGGCCTACGTACAAACATCTGCTATGCCGTTAGCTCCGTATCCTTCAGGGAGCGGGGAATACGCAAAGACAACTCAACTCAACGTACCGCATTAAAAATATCCCAGAGGAAGTGCCGCTGTTTTATCTCGCTCGCGGACTGCCTCCTCCGTCTTTTTTGTGAGGTGAAGCACAAGCAACACGGTTCGCCGTTCGCTTCAACTTATGTTTACGCAACTGAATCGCGCACATACAGAAAAGGTCTGCCCCGCAATTGTCTACAGGCTTGTCTGTGTCTAAGTGAACAAGCTCGGCAAGCAATTATTCTTTCCATGGGACGGTTGAGTGACGGCTTTGTCATGTTCGCCCGCTTTGTTCGGTCGACTGTGACGTCTGATTGTGCGTTCACCTCCATTATGCTTTTAAACAAGATTTTACTTGACCCTGTACAGGGACAAAAAAAATATTCTATTCAAAGAGCTTAATTGTCATTGTATGCCATGTCAACTTGACTCAAAATATACAATAACCAGGCTGCAGAAATATCCAGGATGATGAATGCAATATTTCCATCATCAAACCATTTGTGAATACAGTATTCAAAATAGCTATTAGAGCTGTGAAATAAAAAAATAAAAAAAACATTTTATTACTTGACCTCAAAGAGCGGGTCATTGTTGATTCCTGTATTCAGGTTTTTTCCACTGTCAGTAATTCCGTTCCGTGCTAACGCTTCATAAAACCATGTGCCGCATGAGGGGCTGTTTACGGGAAATCTGCGTCCTCCGACCACATTCCCACTGAACGGCCCTGACAGAGAGAGAGAACCGGGAGCCCGGGGTCTCCTCGGAGCTGCGGAAAGACTTCCCGCTTCAGCGGGGAGGAAACCGCCGGGATCGGAGCCAGAGCCCCGCGCGCAGCGCGGCGCTAGCTCGCCGCTCGACCGTTAGCGCTGCGTCCGCTAGCCTCCCCTCCCCCCTCTCGGGCGAGCGCCGGTCCCTCCTCGCGGATGACGCCAGCGGGATGACACCCGGGCCCCGCGACAGGAAACGAGCCCTTTCAGGGATACTCATCAAACGCCGCTAATAAGGTCAAGCTTGCAGCCGAGCGACTAGCCGCATCCAGCCCGTCACGTCGCTGACTGAAGGGCCGTGAAACCGCTTGCACAGGCAGTCAGGCCATTAAATGCTGTTTCTAATGAACTGGATTTGGCGCTCTCAGAAGTCTTTTTTCTTTACCGTTCCAAATTATTGTCCTTCATCACATTAGAGCGCCTCATCCTCAATGGCAGAACTCAAAATGCCTGACTGCCAATAGCAAGTCAGCTAACCGGAAAAGCGAAGTCGGTTACTGTAGCTCTATTGTTGGCAGCCTTTTTTGAATTTGACGGCTTTCATTTTCCACTGCCCTGCAGATGCAGAGATTTAAGAAATGATGCACTCAGCATACATGTCAAAACCATAATTTAACAAGGGCTCCTATTTAAAGGAAGAGCGTTTGAACCCAAAGCCCATCTGGCCTTTTACCATGCCACTGTCTACTGTCTCCCAAGTCCCCATTTCCAAGGGAAGAGTATTCGCTCCTAACAGAAAACTCAAAAATGGAACTCTATTTTACAGCCTGTTTTGCCTCGTTCCTAGTACACACACAGCAGGTTTTCAGCCTGAGCTGGTGGGCCACTGAGGGAAAAGCAGAGAGCTGGTGGGCCACTGAGGGAAAAGGTTTAGTTACCTGAACGCGTTTCAGAATTAGGCACGGCAGCAGGCAGGCCACGCGCGGAACGGGCTCTGAGATAGGGGTGGGCGGGGCCCAAGCGGTTTTTACCTGAAAGGCAGTGCGCCCGCTCGGCGATGACAGGCAGGTGACGGAGCGCTGATCCACCAGGTCCAGGGCCTGCAGGGCCGAGGGCCCGAACACAAACTTCAGCCTGCCGGGAAAGAGACAACCCAGTCAACCCAACGGCTGAGAGGCAAGCGCCCCCTAGTGGACAAAATCACTGTGCTGTTTGCACAGCGACACCAGAACTGGTCTGGACATTATCTCTGACTCTGTCAAACAGCAGACCAAGACATTTTAGAAAGTCTGGTAACTTGCAAGACACCCTTTGGGTTAGATATATGGTTGGGTCAGGATGCTGTGTAATCACTAACCACAAAAATGAAGGGAAAAAAAAGCTGAAGCTGAACTTCCCATTATTGAGGTATTTCAGAATAATTTACCAAAAATTGTCACTTAAAACGAATTGTGGTTACGACAGTTTGACCTTTAACCGCTGCGTCAACTGACAACTAATGCGGAATAAGCATAAATCTGCTTTATCGCCAAGAAGCTGTTTAAATTGGCTACGACGTGTCAACAGGAAAAGTACGGCACATTGATATCACAGGGCTCTAGGCTAGCATTTTTTCCAAGGAGCACATGCACTTTCAAAATGAAAAAAAAAATTTAGGAGCACGCTCATGAATTCCGATGAGTACTTGTGCTCCCTAAATTATTTTTCCCGATAGCGCACATCACTTTTCAGGAGCAAATGCTCCTAAAACGGGAGCACTGTAGAGCCTTGTATCAAGGCATACTGATATAAGGTTAAACACAAACAGCAGCCTCATTGGGTAAGTTTCGGGGATAAAATGTAAACAATAATTAAGAGGAAAAAAACGAAAAATAAAAGAGCGAGCATCCAATTCACAGACACGAGCCTGATTTCCCAGAAAGACAGTGCAATTGCTTGGTGTCACTATTTTACAGGATCAGAAGTCCAAAGCAGTGAGTAAGAAGGGGAGAGTGAGAGTGAACTGGGCTCCTCCTTGTAACAGGATGTGACGATGCAGTAAAACTCTAACTCTTTGCCACATCTCTGTCCAGAGCAGGAAATGGCCTATAAACTGCTCACCACCCCTGGAACCACCAGTCACCACTGAATGATACACAGAAGGCCACCCGCCACCTGGAAGTCCTCCCACTAGCACTTTTCCTCAACACTTTCATATAGACCCACTGCCATCACCAATTATTCTTCATGCTAAATTTGACTGTGGAGAACTCAGTTACCAGGACAATGCTAACGTAAAGACACCAATGAAGACACTCATTAGGACAGTTTAGAAACGGGAGCAGGTTTACATGTTTGGTAATAAGCTAATAAAAATGTGGGACCGGGCCCAAGATATTATGTACAAGAGGTCTTAAAAGTGTGCGCCTCATTTGACATTGCAGATTTTTTTTTTTTTTTTAGCAAACCGTTCAGCCAACTAGCTTATCGCTGGCAACAGCTCACCACAAATTCAGGCACAACCCAAAGCTCTGCTGACATCTTATTTTTCCAAGAAATGCGATGCAAACTCAACGATGACATGTCTGACCACACGATTGACAGGATTATATTTTACCCCCGTGAGAATTTTCCACCCCATTAGCCTGTAAAGCGGCGTTTCTTCAAATATGGGCCGGGACTCGGGAGCCAAAATGGCCGACGGGGCACGTACTGTATGAGGTGAGGCCCAGAATAGGCTGATCTAGTATGTGCATTTGATGGGTCCCTAAACGGCAAAAGATTTCGGATTTGGGACCTGATGTTAAAAAAGTATTTCCAATTTGGGTCTTGGTATTAAAAAGTTTAACAACCGGTGCTTTGACGAGATTGACAGATGTGACGCAAATGTTTCAGGGGACTGGGCCATAGTCTTCCTCAGCGAAGGTGGTGATAGCTTACATCTCAGCCCTGGCTCAGTACAGCCTCACCGGCAGAGGCTGCTGTACGTAATGAAGCCATGGCACGGTTCTGCGACAGGAAAACACACCATATTAATCACCACCGGTCCCATTGATCCAGCCTGATATATGGCTGGCTGTCTTTATGGCCTGGCCCGAGAATGACAGCACATTCTGCTAATGTACACTCAGGCACTGCGGTCCAGGGGACACTGCTGTGTGCAGTGATGGCTACTGTGTGCCAGCATCAATGTAGGGCCCTGCTGCTCAATTACCACAATCTGCTGAGTGGCTGCAGAATCGACATACAGTATGCACTACATAATACGTACTATAGACCAGACGCTGGCGAAATACTTAAACTCTTTAGACGCAGCTAAAATTTGAAAACATTCCAGCAGGTCCCACAGTATTGTGAACGTATTGTCGGTACTGTCAACATTACTCACCAAAATCTGTAAGCATACGCTAGAAATTTGCTCTGAACATCAGTGTAAATACTGAGCCTGCTTCTTTTAAAGCTGCCAGAAACCTGCAACTGTTTATTTTTTGTGTAAAGAAATGAAATATTGCAAAAAATTTGACCCAGGCACGTTATAAACTGCGCAAATGAATGACACTGAGAAGTAAAGCGTATTTTGAATGGAAGATCCCCAGCGAGGGCAAAAATAAATGGAAACCGTCATCAGAGACCTAGATCTACAGTAAGAGATGTGGCTGTGCAGGGCAGGGAAGGGAAGGGAAGGGCAGGAAAGGGCAGGGAAGGGAAGGGCAGGGCACGGAAGTGCAGGAAAGGGCAGGGAAGGGAAGGGATAGTCAGGGAAGGGCAGGGCAGGGAAGTGCAGGGAAGGGCAGGGCACGGAAGTGCAGGAAAGGGCAGGGCAGGGAAGGGATAGTCAGGGAAGGGCACGGAAGGGCACGGAAGGGCAGGGCAGGGAAGTGCAGGGAAGAGCAGGGAAGGGCAAGAAATGGCAGGGAAGGACAGGGTAGGGCTCTGAAAAACGGGATGCTGGATGGAGGTGTCTGGGAACGGGCTTCAGACAGACAGCAGTGCAGTGTGCACGGGCTCCTCTGGGAGGAGGCTGACATGCAGCTAGCCCACCTGGGACAGTAGCTGACGAAGGGGCACTCGGAGAAAGCTGAAGGCAAAAACGGACACACTCCTGTGCTCTGGATTCCTACAGACTTACTCATTCCTGATTAGTTACAGCCACGATCCTGAATCCGAAAAATGATGACAAAAGCACGCGTATGTATGTGCTATATTGGTACTGAGGAAGCATCCAAAACTTACAGTACTGGGCAAAAGTCTTAGGCACCTGTTTCATGGTTTCATGATTTTCAAACGTACTGGACTTAACCTAAAGACTTCATTTCAGGACCCACCTTTGGAAAAAGACACTATTACGAATAGAGCTAAGGCAATTTACCACAGTCCTTTTGGAAGCGATTGAATGTTGCAAATATCAATGGTCTTGGGACTAATAAAAGGCTAATTTCAAAGTTTACTACGATCCATATTACAACATTTCCAAAAATATTTTATCCACATAGTATAGTTAAATAAAGCCATACTCACGCCAGAAGGAGGTCATCAGGAACTGGAAAGAATTTTAAAAGGTATAATTAGATGAACATCCATATAAATACAGGGCTCATTTCCTTCAGAAACGTTCCAGTACTCCATCTCCCAGGACTTAGAATTTGAAAAAGAATTGGCCATGCTGTAAAAAAAAACTGTTGCTTTTATATAGCTACTGTAAATAAGAAAATTAATAAACACATTATAACAATATGAAGCAAAATAGTAGAGATTATTATATGAATTTCTCATTTTAAAGCTCTCCATAATGCTGTAATAATGTCAGTTGTCAACAAAAACTGTCTGTATGAGCAGCACAAAATATGTTTTAGACAGCCTGTACATGAAGTAGTATCTTTTCCCACAGACTGTGAATTACACACTGAAGCATTTGTAATGTAACAGGGTAATGTCGCCATTCACAAGCAAGTCTAGCTGTAACCGCATTTTATGTAATGTACCGTTAAAAAAAAGCTGTGCTAGAAAGATAATATAAATCAGCATAATTCATATCCAGTTATAGCTTTTTAAAGTAATTTACAGTTTCATTTAGAATTAAACAATTAACACAAATGTCAACCATAGGAATAATTACATGAAATGTTAATAGTTATAGTTCGAAATAGAAACATAGTGATACTGTATTGTCATATTTTTCAGATTCTAAAGTTGAAATCTTATTGACGAAAAGTAAATGCATGGCCTTGTCGAACATGGGCTTAGAGCCCCTCCTTGTGGCTATTTTATGGTATTGCCAATCAGGGTTTTTTCACCACTTCAGATCACAGATGCGGACAACTTCCACATTGCGAAAATCATGTGTTGATATCAGAAATGTTGTTCTAACTGATTCCAAGTAAGTCTGGCTTTAGATTAGCCAAATGCATAACAAAGAACCAACAACAGTACGATTTATGGCATATTGAAGAAAAAATAGTATAATCATAAATGCTTTACAACATAAATTACAAGCAAGAGCTTTTGATTTAAAAGTATTTTTCGTTGTCTCCATGGATTAACAAAAAAACAAAACTATCAATTCTAAGGTGAATGTACACCAAGAATACTTCCAATAAAATTGTCTGCAGTCACAACAGTTATTTGCTTCATGTAAAAGGCTCAAGAACAGCTGTCTCTACCGTACTAAATGACTTGAAAGACAAAGTGAAACAGGAAAAAGTGTAGTGGGACAGGAGGCTATCTGTCAAGTTTCAATGGGGTGACGCATACACGGCCATAGCATCTTCCAGGGAGGGTTTCAATAGACAGGCTTTTTCCCTGTCTCTACGCACCCTAGCAGCATAAGGCACCGTGTGGATACTCCCAATTCCCCACCTTGTCACAGGAACACTACGCTGTAGAAGATTCTGCCATTTTGTATGTTAAACCAATGCCCATTCTTACTGCAGTCATTTTTCATCATACTTATTGCAAAGAGCAAGACGCTCCCTGGCGACATCACCATCTAATAAAACTCCATTAAAAATAAAAATCCCCTCCCAACCGCGAGATCACTTAATGGATGAAAGGCGCTATTCACTGTGAATGACATTTACTAAAAGTTCACCTTTTCATCCTTTCATTTTATTTTAACTTAAAATAATATCGATACTTTCGTTTGGACTTAACGTTGTGTTGTGTAAAGTTGCGGCATATGGTTCGTTCTTACTCACTTTGTGATGTCTCTTGATAAACCTTCCTTATGTCTCTTAAAAGTTGTTCGGCGACTGCTGGCAAATATGAAGACATTTCTGTCACTGCGGAAATTGAGTTCCCTGAATCAAGAGGACGCCTGCTAGCTAAGGTTAGCTAAATACACATGGCATCAATTTTCTAGCAAAGATCACTAACCGAGATAATAACCATTACTTTTTTCACTTGTGTATCGTTACCACATCACATTACTACTGTCTGGCAACTAGCTTAAACGCATTACATGGACGTTTTACTATATGATTACATGCAATACACATCGCTAGCTCATGTAACCAAAAACATAAACGAAGTAAAAACACACAACTTCACAAGCTACATGTCAGTCAGATTTGTCTCCAACCCTCGAAATTTCGCGCGCACTGTTAGCGTAGAAGGGGTACACGTCACGAATGGGATTTTGGTAGTTGTAGTTCACATTGAAACCTAATCACAGCACTACAACTTAAACGTCGAAGTGCACTGAGCCTGTGTGCCAGGTTTGTAAATGTCACGCTAAATGTACGACACCTACAGTGAACTACATAAGAAGTTCAGTACAGTTCAGTGAACACCTACGTAGCTAACTACCGTGTAAGTAAATACAATGGTCTTGTTCATGAATCTTAAGCAGACAGTGATTCTGGTTTCCAAAATGGAAGCACGTTCCCAGCCTATGGCGCCCCCTAGCAGAAACAAAATGGGTATGAGTATTTAAAATTCTTGGTCAAAATACGCGTGTACGAACATTGCAACTTCAAAAATATGAAACATTAATTACTGATCTAATGTGTCTGTACATACATGACATAAAATATTAGCCTACACATATTTGGGTAATGGACACAACAAACACAACAAAATGGCACAGACAAGTATACATTTATTAAACAGCATTGCATTACCAACGAGGCAATCCCATGCACCACAGCAGAGACAATGGAAACTATTGAAATTAAGAAGTATGTGACCCAGTTTAACATAGTACTTCACTTATTTTTATTGTTTATTAATAAAGAAATACATATGAAAATCCAAAAACAATTAATGCATATCCCTCTTTCCACAGCCCCCACAATTCTGAGGTTATTTTACAGTTTAAATATGTAACACATTTTATAAATGCAGTATCACAAAGTAAATAAAATTAAAACTGAAATTCAGCTACGCAGGCATCGATAGACAGCGGCATTTCTTGTCCATCGCCTGATTAAGAGGGAAAAAAATCTTTCTTAAGTCAAAACATAGAGATGGGACATCCAACACTGGAAATCATATAAATAAATAAATAAATAAACAAATGATAGGTTGCATAAAATACATTTATATTTACACATTCAGAAATGTAAATAGTCTTAATTCAAATGATTATTCTGGGAATAAAATGAAAAACGCATCTGAACACAGCAGATCTGAAAATGTGAAAATTACCTTCATCCTGTTTTCTGTTACTGCTACTGCTACTATGGCAACCTTCGATTTCCTGGGGAAGTTGGCCTGTGAGATCAAAATTAACTCAGCGACCTCAGGGCCAAGCATCATTATAATGAATCACAATTCAAGATAATCCATATTGTTTCAAGGGATTATTAATCACTAATACATTGAGCTTAAAAATGTATCCTTAGCATTTTAACTTCATAATACAGTGCAATCTAAAAAGTGCCTGAAATAAGGAGAAACAACGACACATTAGAGGGAATGTCTAAAGCTGAATTAAACTCAGAGGAAGTGTTTGGTTGAATTCAACACATTTTGTGAGGCCCATCAAAGATAATGGAGGAAACAACAAGATACACATATTGTATATAATTGAAGTAATCTGAATCAGATTATAGTCTATTGGGGAATTTACTGGGCATGCATTAAAACAATGATCTGGAGAGCTCACTCAAAAGAAACCTTGCTAGTTTGCAAGTTTGTCATGTAAGAAAATACAGCAACATGAACAAATGAATTGTTATTCAATTCAACATGATGACTTCCTGAATAAATATCAACTCAATACATATGTACAGTGAAACGTTGATTAAAATAGTACTTGTGGCATATAATTTGTTTTCACCAAATTGTTTGAATATGCATAAGAACATTTTATTGGCTGCCTAAGGTGTTATAAATTGTTACAAAATAGAAGTTGCATAGCCTGTGAACAAAATAGCTCACTTATGACAAGGTTGGAAAAATCCTATTTGTTCCCTTTCAAACAAGAATACTTCTTCCACTATATCATGTTTTTGTCACAAACAGAAAATCCACCTAGTTAGTGCTCTCCAGTTACTCAAACTGTTAACTCTTTGGGCCCACAAAATTGTGTGTAACACATCCCGGACATTTCCCATAGAATTATAACTACCATGCTAAAAAACTGTTTTGTGCAGCACAATATATACATACTGCTATATTAATACTAAAGGTAAGGTCTGTGCATTTACAGAGAATCAAAGCATTGATATCAAAGTATGTTGGATATTTAATTTTTTTTAAAAGACAGAAAATGAAAAAAAAAAGAAAATCTAACCTTGATAGTACATCAGGTTGACGTACAAATCATTATCTGCATATTCTAAAGAGGATGAGGCAAAAGAAATTTAGTACTTCTCTTTCAATTTGTATTTTGAAGAAATGTCTCTTTTGAATCAAACAGTTTTCTTGAAAATACATATACCTATGCTGTAGAATCATGAAATACATGCCCATAATATTTTTTACATAAGTTGTATTTGAGTTGAACTGGACTAACCTTTGCATGCTCAACATTACAACATATTGTGCACGTTTATTTAATGAATAACAATTATGATACATCATTTTAAGGTAAGGCATACAATGTATTGCTGTCTTTTAAAATATCCTTTTCTTATTAAATGGCGATTTATGTATGTACAACGGCAATAAAGACAGGGTTGTCTTGAACAGTATGCTACATCATAACACTGTAATATGGTCAGCCAGAAATCTTACCAATAGTGGAGCATCCAGAACTGTGGCTGAAGTTAAATGGAGAGAAAGAAAAAAAATGAACATATCTCAGGATATACAACTGATCTTAAAGTAATACTCTCGAAGATTTTCATTAAAATAAATGCCTGTTAAGTCACTATCTATCGCTGAATTAGGTAATACAATGGTGATTGAGCCTATTATTATATTAATTTATATTATTATTATTTTAATAATTTATGATTAAAGAACTGGGTGTCTGTGGATAGTGACGCGTTTTCCATCACCCATCAGTGGTTGGTCCGCCAGAGAGGGTAGGCGGAGCTAACGCAACAGGCTTGCTCTTCAACTCACTTGTGTGTGTGCGGCGTACTGTTTTTTCCGATGTCTGCTAGCGTTAAAGGTGGGGGGGTTAAGGAACCCTAATAAGTTTTTGTGTAACATGAGAGGTCATATTATTTGTTGATGTAGATTTCGTATTACATTTGATGACAATGTAACGTTAATAAATGACATAGCTATTTGCACAGCTAAGGCTAGCTACCGCACCATGTCAATAAAGGCAACATTAGTTTAGACAACGTTGTAACTTACAATCTCGAAGATTTCAGTTTCATTCTCTTCAGTGGTACCAATGGCGAGAAGCGGTAATTGCAGGTGTGTTTTTGGACCTCACTTCCCATAGATCCAACCGGATCCAACCAGTGTCGCCTGTGTGACGTCAGTCAGTTGGCACCTGGGCCACGCCAACTATTACACTTATTATTTACTGAATAAAAATGGTTGTTATACAAGTAACGTTATGTACATACTCATTCATTGTCTAACATTAGGCTAACTTAAGCTGTCTTTACACTGCCGAGCCAGGTTAAAATGCTGTAGCAGACCTGGGGTAGAATTAGTAATGATTTTCTAATTTCCACAAACGTTCTTTATCCACCTTTTGCTCGGTATGAACATCTTTACAGTGCAGAGAAGAATTCGCGGGATTCGCTGTGGCTCGTGCAATTATGTATCTCGTGCATCATCATCGTGAATGATTGTTGTGTGATATTTTTGAAACAACTGCCTTGTTTCTGGTTTTGCTAGCTAAACTGTTCGAGAATAAAGCTGATCTGGGTGTTAAATTAGCAATCAGAATAAGAAGAATAAAACAAAAATGAGATTTCATCAAAAAATGGCATCAAGGCTGAAGGAACGTATGAGGAAACGTAATAAAATAATAACAACGCTAATCCATACTGCCGTATTCGTTTATTTAGTTTTCTCCGGCTTGACATCTTTACATAGAAATCAGACCCGGCTCTGCTCCACCTAGATACCCCGGCTTATATATTGATGAACATGATGGCAATGTAAATAATGGTAACGTTAAGGCCAGTTAAGATCAATGATTCGCAACGAGATGAAATGGTTTTAGAATGTTGCAGAGAAAATTGCAGCGGTGTGAACTGGTTAGTTGCAGAGCCTCTGAAGCCATTGCCTGAGGTCTCAAATGACCCACCTTGTCAAATCACCAAGTGCAGTTTTAGAACGTTTACAATCAGACGTCTTGGAATTTTACAAGTTGCATCCAGTCTCGTTGCGAATCATTGATCTGAACTGGCCTTTAATTAGCTACATTGCAACGCTGCAACAAGGTAGCATTGCATTCGAGAGACGGTTTGCGAGGTCGGTACCGGTCTGTAGCGTTAGCTAGCATTTTTTCTAATGGTTAGCTGACATTAGATTGTGTTAATTACATTAGCTAGCTAGCTAACGCAACGTTACCTGATATGAGATGGATACTGTGCGCAATGTTGTCTAAACTAATGTTGCCTTTATTGACATGGTCCGGTAGATAGCGTTAGCTGTGCAAATAGCTATGTAATTTAGTAACGTTACATTGTCATCAAATGTAATACGAAATCTACATCAACAAATAATATGACCTCTCATGTTACACAAAAACTTATTAGGGTTCCATAACCCCCCCACCTTTAATGCTAGCAGACACCGGAAAAAACAGTACGCCGCTCACACACAAGTGAGTTGAAGAGCAAGCCTGTTGCGTTAGCTCCGCCTACCCTCTCTGGCGGACCAACCACTGATGGGTGATGGAAAACGCGTCACTATCCACAGACACCCAGTTCTTTAATCATAAACAATAATAATAATAATATAAATTAATATAATAATAGGCTCAATCACCATTGTGTTACCTAATTCAGCGATAGATAGTGACTTAACAGACATTTATTTTAACGAAAATCTTCGAGATTATTACTTTAAGGTCTAGTTTTGGTAAATTATAATTTCAAAAGAAAAACTGTATGAAGTCGAATGAATCTGGACCTGGATGTGTAACAAATAAATTTGTAGAAATTACCTTGGCTGCTGCACCTGCTGCACCTTGACACCTGTGAGGAAGAAAAGTCTGGCTAAATGGATGGTAAATGGACTGCATTTATATACCGCTTTTATCCAAAGCGCTTTACAATTGATGCCTCACCAGAGCAATTAGGGGTAAGGTGTCTTGCTCAGGGACACTTCGACATGCCCAGGGTGGGGGATCGAACCGGCAACCCTCCGACTGCCAGACAACCGCTCTTACCTCCGAGCTATGTCGTAAATGTTGTGTGCATTTTATTTATGTACAATTATGTGTCACAAATTAAACTGGCACGTGCACGTTAACAGATACACTGTAAACACACACCACCAACAACAAAAATCTTCTATTAAGTCCTAGGTCATGATTTTTTCAACTTGCTGGTGCAGAGGTTTGTGTGTATTAAAGTGGCGAAAGAGGGTTCTCACATCTATACCGTACACAACAAGCGCAACCAAGGAGCAGTAAAAGGAAGACCCCCCCGCCAGCTACGCAGTACCAGTAGTTCACCATCACACCCGTCCGTGCATCACCTGTACCGGAAAAGGGAGGCACAGGAAACAATGTACACAATGGTGATCTGTGGAAACCGCAAACGGAGCACTCCACCCCTGCTATCTGTTTCACACCTGTTATTCAGGAACTTTGTCTCAGACCAACTAAATCCGGTTAAAGAAACATAAGCATTTCACTGCAATGCAGAGTAAGTCTGCCTGCACTGCTATTTTAAAGGGATAAACAACAAGTTAAAAATGTTGAACTTTAAGACATCAGGCCATGTTCATTTTAGCTCAATTAAAATGGGTCCATTCATGCGGTTTTGCTTTTTTTAAAAATATGATGACTGCCTGACAGTGCTTAATAATGAGCTCGCTCATACAGAAATGTTACATGTGCAGGCACCTCAAAAGATAAAGCGTGAAAGATTTTTGTGCCCGGGACAAAAATTTTCCTGCATGTATCATTCAATTATATTTACCACATGTTCACAGCCCATGGGGCCCCCATGTCCTTAAGACAATGTCCCCGGTTGCCCCCGGTTTTGTCTCTCTTGTTTAACCCTTTAAGGTGTGAGATCACAAATATGCGATTAGAATGTTCTTCTGAACTGGACAGTCTAATGCTGATGAACGATCACAACTGGCAATTGAAAGCAATGGCGTGCTAGAAGATTGACTTGAAATTGTGAAAAAGAAACCTACTCTTCGAAGGGTTAAACAGCTTTGAAAAAGTGAGCACCCGGTCCCAGTGCCACCAGCACTGAATTCAAGGGCTGTTCAGTTACCTGCTTTTCGCAGACTCAGTTCCACCTCTTGACAGCCAATGCTACAGTTGATCCCCTCAAACAGCTCACAGCGGTACAAGCCCAGGTCAGATTCTTGGACCGATCTCATAAGGATGGAGAAGTTGCCTTCGTGGAAAAGATGTTTGAAGACTCCAACTCTGCCTTTCCTAGAATCCCAGAATAAGGCTTCTTCAGGCAGCTTGAGCTCCACCAAATAATTTAATTGGCCCTGTCTCCACACAACAGCTAGCCCCAAACTCTGGGCCTCCTGGAGCAGGCCAGACTGGAAGCTGCAGGGCAGAAGGACATCAGCGTCGAGCGGAACGGCCAGACCATGCCTGACTGGCTCACAAGGTCTTTGGCAGTGGCTCTGTCCTGAACAGAAAACAAGAGTAATGTGATGGAAACTCAACAACAAACGAACCACGACACAAATATACCCTAAAATGTTTAATGCACAGTATGGTAACCTTTCAGAAGATTTTCAGACATTTTCTGTGCCAATTCTTTGTGTTGGTTTTAATGGGAACATTGAGGGGGGGGGGGGGGGGGGGGGGGGAAGATTTTTGATTAAATTAACAAAGAATGCCTTCATTAAGTCATATGAAGGATTCAATAAAATGAACATATGTACAGAATGGCATAATATACTACTTGGAAGAAACTTTTCAACATACAAATAAACAAGTCAATTTCTACAAAAATATTTTTTAGAACACTAAAATTTGATTTTACTTCAAAGAAGCTGAAATACAAATCATTTTAGCATAAAGACAAATATATTGATTAGATGAAAAAGACAACACGAACAGCCAAAAAAGAACTGACACTTACCCATCACAGGAATCAAACCACAGCACAAGAATGTCCAGAAAGACCAATACTTCTTGCACAGCATTGCTGATCCTTAATGGCAGTTACTCAGAAAGATCTCACCTTATAGTGGACGAATAGCGTTTCCGGGTGGTGGTGAGAGAGTGGTGAAGTTTTCTTCGCCACAGTAACCTTACAATGTGGTTACTCTCTGCAGTGGCAGAATGCATCTTGCTTTGAGATACAGATGCTGCTGATTAAATACTGCATTTCAGCTCTGAAAAAACACATTTTTAAGTCCTGAGACTAGTTACATATTATTCATACCAATAACTGTATTGAACAATGAAATAAGGCTTACTCTGTATAGTGTTGTATATGCTGTAGTAAAAATAGTCAAGACCTATGAACTACCTATGACCAGGCTATACTTGGTTTTGTTCCATGACCACAACATCCTGTTCGTTGTCAAGATGAGAGCACTTGCACGCCTGCATGCTGCAGCAATGATGGCAGTCGAACGGCTCAAAGGAGAACAACAGTTTAATGAAGCATTAAAGCACATGTCCACTGACCAACGCAGCTAACCAATTAAGCTTTCTAAACCAAAGCAGTAAGTCTGACTCCTGGTCGAAAATAAGTGTTCTCGGCTTGGATTTCTCATTGGTACAAAACACATTTATCTTGCCATTTTATTACACTGTCAATTACACTGTTGATGCAAATCACCCATCATACACACATTCTCAAACAAAAGGGGTTCTGTTCCTGCAAATATTTTTTTTAAAATGAAATATGTGGAAGGAAAAGAAATGGACCTGACATTTCGAGAGGTGGAGAACTAATCCACTTTATTGATTGGTCTGAACTTTTGTAATTGACTACTTAAGAGACATTGTGCGATACAAACATTGCATTTCAACATGAGATACATGGGGTTTCAAGTCTTGAATTTTAAACAGACAGAAAAGTTATCACTGCAAAAATTGGACAGATGAAGAGCTGGATCGATGCACGGACAATTTCCGTATCAATTTCTGTTTAAGATTCAAGTTTTGTAAACTTTTTTCTGTCGTTATAGTTGTAAACACTCGACATCCCATCAAAAAAAAAAAAGGAAAAAAAAACATTGATCTTGAAAATGGAAAAAATAAATCGAAACATTGGCTTGGCTCTGGGAGTTTTAAAAATCACCAAAAATTGAAAACAATTACCAAGTTCAGAGTAGACTCCTTTGTTACTGCACAAAGCAAGGCCAAAAAAAAACAAAAAACAAACAAATAATACAAATCTATGCTTTACATCCTCAGACGTAACGCTAACATTGTTGACCTTGTTACAAATGCAATGTGAATGTACAATTCTGGTGACAACGAAGCACTGAGCTTAGGTTTAATCGTAGGGAGACAAAAAGGTCATGGAAGTGCATTTAACAGCCACTACAGCAAAGCAGAATCTGCACTACACTTGACTGTACCATATGCAAAGTTAAAACTGCAGATTGTTACAACAGTATATTAGGAACCAGTAACAAGCTGAAATGCCATACAAGCAGATTTCTCAGAATTATGAATGTCGATCGAAAAATCTGCGATTTGCATGAGCTCAGATCATTTATAAAACAGGTAGTATGATTTTTCTTTATATTCTGTTAAAAGTTACAATGCAAAAAGTGCAACAACGGTGCAGTTTCTTGTTTGGTTGGTTTTATATCTTTTTTTTTTTGTTTTTTTTGGAAAGTCAAACACACTGAATTCAGACATCTGCCAGAACAATATCAAAGACATGAGAAAACACCGATGAATATTTCAGAGGGGGAAACTGTAAGCTGCCTTCCTCCAGCCAACTGGCGTGGTGACTGTTCTTAGCAGGAAAGGGTTACAAACATGTTTTTTTTTCCCCGGCTCCACATCTCAAAAAAAAAGATAAAATTGAACATTCTGCATCAGCTCAGAAAAAAAAAAAAAAAAAAAAAAAAAGCTTCGTTACTAGATCAGCTTGGGGCTCAATAACAGCGAAAAACAAATGACAATAAATTAAAATACACGTTGAGCTTATTCTTTCACCTTCAACAAAAAGAAACTTCAACACCAGTGTTCAGAACATACAGGCACACCCCAGAGAAAAGAAGGAACAGAACATTTTTGCTAGGGGGAGGAGAGGAATCGATAAAATGATTTTTTGTTTTTTCCCGAATGAAAGAAAAAGCAGAATAACCCATGCGTTACTTCCACAGTGCTGCCAAGGACTCGTGTCAAATTTACAACGGTCGAAATGTAAAGCGTGTCTTCTTTTAAGTACTAAATTTTCAATTCGGCGATAACCCACAACGCTCCTGGGGGGCGGGGGGTGCTGTGCGCTGGTGGGGGGCTTCCCCGCGCCCGTTTCCGCGGCGACGGCGCACGCGGCGGGTGACTTCACTGCGTCTCAGTGCGGCTCGTGCAGGTCCTGCACCCTGCGGCTGCATCGGTGGCTAAACACAGACCTCACAAAATAGACAAAAAACGAAACCACCAAATTTTTTAAAAGCAACATAAAAACAAAAAGGGTCAAGTAAAAGAACGAAAAGCAAACACCGCAAAAGAAAAGTTTCTCTATTTACATACGATTTAAGGACAAAGTGTTTTTTTTTTTTTTTACAAAGAAAAAAATTTAACAAAATTGAAGAAATAAGTCTCTCAAAGTTTTTTTTTTTTTTTTTTTTTAAACGTTAGAAGTTCTTCATCTTCATTTCTCTTGCTGTCTTTTTATTTTTTGTATTTTTGTTAATTTTTTTAAAACAAGTCTAAATTGCTGGCTTTTCATTTTAGTTTTTTGAATGTTTTTTCTTCTTCTTCCTTTCGTGACAGACGGACTGCACGCCAAAGCTTCGCGACGCGAGACTCCTGGAGTCCTGAAGGTTCAGCCAATCGCACGGCTCCTCCCCGGCTCCCGCCTCCGCGTCTGTCTGTCTGTCCGTCCGTCCGTCCTCCCGGCCGGCCTCAGCTGCCGCCGCCAGGCCGCCATTGGGCCTGCGCAGCGATGTCACAGTCAGGGTGAGGGTGGCGGGGAAGTGGGGGGCGGGGCTAGGGGCGGGACCCGGGGGCCGAGGCGCCTCCTCCTCCCCCCCCGGGCCGAGGTGGCTCAGTCGTCGCTGTCCGACAGGGTCTCGTACTGCTCGGACAGCAGGGGCTCGCGCTCCCACACGCGGGCCTGGGGAACGGCGCCGCCCTGCTGGGCCTGCAGGGAGGGCGAGGCGCAGGGCATGGAGGAGGGCGGCGTGCTGCTCAGCATGCGCATGGTCAGCGGGTTGTAGGGGAACTGCATGGAGCCTGGGGACAGAGGGGGGGGGTGAGGGGGGGACGGGGAGGCGGGGAGGGGGGGGGGGGGCACAGAGGGGGGGGGAGCCGTCAGTATACACCTCGAGATCCGCACGCGCTCCGCCACAGCTGCTCTCACCCGGCCTCCAAAAAAGAAAAGGAGGTCGAAAATAAAAACGGGAAAAACAAGCTTCATTTTTTGGGTGGTGACCGGGCAGTCGGCCCAGTAGGACATCTCTCACAGCTTATTCAATAAGGCCACACCCCCCCCCTCCCACCATTTCATTTTGGGCACAAGGGGCAGACAGAGGCTGCTATTCTCAGAGGTTTGTTTGTATTTTATTCATTTATTTTTGCTTTGTTTTACCAGGAGAGTCCCATTGGAATTGCTAGCTCTTGTACAAGGGTGCCCTGGGCCAAGTGGCAGCAAGCAGTGCAGTAAGTAAGACGATACAAGACGATACAAAATTGATAAAACAGCTATAGGATAATGGCACTGGAAAAATGCCAGTGCTGCTTGCAGTTACAGTGTTTTGAATAAAGTCCTTGAATTCAGCCAAAGTAAATCTTTATTTAAACGGGCTATAGTTGTTTTTCTAGATCGTTCCGTGACCGCGGGAAGGCCAGAGGGGGCGGGGACTGACCGGTGGAAGACGGCCGGTCCTCCCAGGTCCAGGCCGGGGCCTGGCGGTGGTAGTCCCCCTCCGAGTGCACGGACGACACGGACGACGGGCGCTCTCCCCCGGCGTACCCCTGCCCCGGGTTCGGGGACTTGGACTTCCGGCTGTTGGCTTTGCCCAACAGCTTCTGCTTGCCGGCTGACATGCCTGGGGGGGGAGAGAGGGGGGGGGGCAGGGCAGTGAAAAACCTGTCACCGCAGGGTACTTTTCCTTCCCTGTTCCACTGTGACCAGCTCTCACAGACCTAACGCATCACCCCCCTGGAGCAGCATCTCCCCATTCAGTCAACGGCAGGTCATCAAGCCATCAAAACTATGAGTCATAGAGTGTGTCTGAGTGTACGTGTCAGAACGACGTGTTGGTGAAAAGGCTGGTGTGCGTGTCTCTGTGAGAGAGGGAGTCAAACCTCAGTTAGGATAAGGGCTGGTGTGCGAGTGTGTGTGTGCGCGCGCGCGCGGGTAAATGTGTGTGTGTGTGTGCGTGTGTGTGTGTGCGAGTGAGAGAGTCAGACCTGTGTTGGGGAAGGGGCTGGTGTGTGTGCGTGAGTGCATGCGTGTGTAAGCGTGTGTGTGAGTGAGAGGGTCAGACCTGTGTTGGGGGAGGGGCTGGTATGTGTGTGTGTGTGTGTGTGTGTGAGAGAGGGTCAGACCTGTGTTGGGGGAGGGGCTGGTGTGTGTGTGTTTGTGTGAGTGAGAGGGTCAGACCTGTGTTGGGGGAGGGGCTGGTATGTGTGTGTGTGTGTGTGTGAGAGAGGGTCAGACCTGTGTTGGGGGAGGGGCTGGTGTGTGTGTGTGTGTATGTGTGTGAGTGAGAGGGTCAGACCTGTGTTGGGGGAGGGGCTAGCCTCTTGCCGCTCCATGCTATTGGGCTGGGAGCCGCTTCCCTGGTGATCGTCATGCTTGTCCTCAAAGTTGCCCATCAGCGCTTTGCGAATGATGTCCTCCAGGCCCAGGTTACTGGCTGGATCCCCGAAGGAGGGATTCCTGGAGCTGATGCTACCTACAGGGACACGAGGGATGAGAGACAAAATCAGCAGGTGACCACACAATGGAAAACAAAGGCTATGGGAGAAATGCAACATAATGAGAAATTAAGAAAATATAACTTTCTGCAAAGAGAAATCACAGTTTGATATGACTGATACGTAAAACTGAAAAAAATTCTTACAAAGCTATTTTAATACTCACTTGAGCTAGTTACTGCAGGCAAGTTAAATATTTCAGTGCCAGGCTGTGCGCTTGCTGGAAAAATAAAATCACAAAGATTTAAGCAGTGACTATGAACAAAATTACCTATAACATTTAAATATGAATCAAGTTAAAATATAAGTTCTTAAAGTCAGAAGTTCAGCATTCTTCAGAACTTTACATCTCCTGTTCAGTGCAATATATCAAAGAAATACTTCAAAGACATCAGAGAATGTGGAAAAAAGGGTGGTTTCAAAGTCACACAGGCATTTATCACCCAAAAAATGCAGAGCATTCCAATTTTGATCAGTAAGAGTATTTTTACAACTTCACCAAAGTACTGGTAGCTACTTTAAAAGTTGCAAATATCATATTCACAAAAATACAAGCACACTACAGCTACTAAAAAAAAAAAAAACAAAGTGCAAGTAAATATATTAACCAGACACACTGAGGCAGGCCAATTCATAATGGCTAAATACAATACAACGGTGGCCTACGAAATATTTGAACAATATACTTGGACTTCATTTTGCAGTACAGAAGAGAGGATAAATCATAGTAATTAATTAATAAAAGCAGATCTTTGAGGGGTTATATATACAGAGTTCAGCCCACCGATTTAATTGACAAGTTAACATTCAACATTAGGGATGCACCGATATATCGGCCAACGACCGGTATCTGCCAAAAAAAAAGAATTTGCACATCCGTTGCCATCGGCTGATTGTTTTAAACACAAGCGACAGCCAGCTCCAGTTATGTCAGTCAAAAGGAAAAAGGTCTACTGTTTATCTGTTTATTTGCAATCCAAGACTGCTTTTAATTTGCCTGTCAGATACAAAACAATTGCATTTTATTTTCCATATTCAGTGTTTCCCCCTATAATTGCTGCCGGACTGACAAGGCCCTTTTGTAAAATGCTAAAAATAATGCCAAATATCTATTCACTTGGAAATCAAATCTCATTTGCACCTGGGAGGCTCTGTGGGGCGCTGTTCCAAAACATAAGTCAACCTCCCTGTCGTTGCCAGGGAAACTCGAGACGATGAGACAGGAGACATGCTGGCTTTCTTATCCTTCTGCTCCAAGCCTTCATCTCAAAGTGAAGGTAAGCTTCAGATATTTAATATTTTTTTGTGTGCCCTTGTTTTATTCATATTATATTTCATCCAGTGAGAATGCTTCTGAAATAAGACGACCCCAACAAGTCCCTGGCACTTCAGTTTCATCAGATGCATATTAATTTGATCAAATATATTTTTCTAAGAAATCTTATTTGTCCCTGAAGTTTGTAACATTGTTAAAGATGCTCTGTATGCAATTGTGGAGTCTTAATTATAATGTGGCATAGGTTACACAGCTTATTTTTATGTAATAAATGAAGTATTTTAAGTTATCATCTCCCAGTGATAATTTTGTTCTAAGTCCTGAACATACAGAGCAAACCGAAATTTGAACTCAAATTATAATTGCAGACTACCTGCTGCAACATCGCACCACCGCATGTCTGTTCAGGGGTTTTTCGGTGCGTACCACCAGGCCTGAAAACAATTCTCGGGGAACCACTGATATTTTAGGAATGAACTTCCAGCTGGAGGAATGTACACTATTTAACATATTTCAGGAATACACTTTCAGTTGAGGGAATGCAGTTTATGCTGGATGAATGAGAAGAAATGTCATAGAAAAATAAATGTTCAACTTTGCTGCATCGCTTCAAAGTTGTGTAATTAAAATTGCGGTTTTTAGAATGGCAAGATTCTATAAACAGATTTTATGAACAAAAAAAATCTTACGGGAGCAGAACCACCAAACTATCGGTACTGGCATCGGCCAAAATCCCCCCCTAATAATCGCGAATCAGTATCGGTCAGAAATGTTCATACCGGTGCATCCCTAACTCGACATAGCAGGTTATTATTTAATTTTTTTCTGGTGTCAAACGTTAGTGCTGGAGAGGTACGAAGAGATAAGAGGAGACCCACTTACCCACGTCCGAGTCACCGCCACCAGAGGAGTTCAACTTACGAAATATCTCCTGCTTCTTGGATTTCACCATTGGGGAGGTGTTCTCCAGTCTAGTAAAGAAGGAGGGCTGGTAGCTCACGCTCCCCGGGGAGCGGGAGTCGTTCCTGTGACGGGAGAAAGGGGGCGCTGCTGAGTCCTGCGCGTGCCGCTCGGCGTTTCCGCTCGCGGCGGGCCGGCGCGTCGCACGCGGCTAACGCGCGAACGGCGGCAGCGGCGGCAGCATCCTTACCGCCGGCTAAAAATACGCCGCGGGGCTAAATGTTACCCGTCAAAGTCAGGTTCCTTATTTTTAACTCTGCTCTACTCCAAGCCCGCTGTCAAGGTGCTTTTCATCAACACACAACCATCCTCCAGTCATACATTTACCATGCAAATTTGAGAATTGTGTGTTATTCTACATAACAGGTTTGGATAAAAACCAAAAAAAAAGCCTGGAAAACATAATTTTTAAAAAACTCAAAAAGGCTAAACAGTTTCGCAAACATTCTTCAAACTTGTTTTTTTTTTTTTAGGATTTACGGAATACTATGCAGGATTTTTACCATGAAAATTTTATAAAATAACCATGCTGTGTCACATCTATGATGGACTGGACCACAGCAAGGCAAAAAAATCCTGCGTAGTATGCCTTTGAGCCTAAAAAGTATTAATTACCTTTAGGATCAAAGGCCTTTTTGAAGTGACAAGGGAAGATATATGTTAGAATTACTCCACAGAGCAGCAAATGTCCACAGAGTGAATAGTGGAGTGGGCTCTTCGGTACTAGACCGGCAGGTGGAGAAATGATTCTCTTTAGTCCCTTAGTCACAATAACCAGGGTTCAACTGTTCATAAACTCACAACAGCTGCAAGGTGACCTCTTCCATTTCATACTACATTTAGGGATTCAGCTGAAGATTTTGTCCAGAGCAATTCTGGATTAGATTCTATTGAAATGGATATTATGTTTTTTTTTTTTTATAAGCGTAATATCCATTTATATGGCTGAAAATTAACAGAAGCAATTCAGTTTAAGTACCGTATTGACAGGGGAAAAAATAGCAGCAGTAGTGCAGGAATCCAACCTGCAGTCACTGAGTGACAAACCCAGGTCCCTGACCATGATGCCTTGCAACTCGCTGAAGTACAGTACAGTACAGTAAGCACATCGGACTGGGTCTGTGCTGCCAACTGGCTGCAGACAGAGGGACAGGGGGGACACAGGGGGACAGAGACACAGCGGGGACACAGGGGGACAGAGACACAGCGGGGACACAGGGGGACAGGGGGGACTCAGGGGGACAGAGGGACAGGGAAACAGAGACACAGGAAGATGGGGGGACAGAGACACAGGAAGATGGGGGGATAGAGACACAGGAAGATATGGGGACAGAGACACAGCGGGGACCCAGGGGGACAGAGACACAGGAAGATGGGGGGACAGAGACACAGGAAGACGGGGGGACAGAGACACAGCAGGGACACACAGGGACAGGGTGCAGTACCTCGCTCGGGGCTTGTCGGAGGCGTTTTCGGGCGACACCCTGCTGGACGGTCGGGGGTGGTGCGGGGCCTGGGCCTGCGGCAGCTGCCCTTGCGACTCGGGGCTGTAGCGGCTGGGCAGCTTGGCGCGCCCGGGCCCGGCGCTCAGGGCCGCGGGGGCCGAGCTCTGGAATGTTCCGGGGGAGGAGGAGGTGGCGGGCGGCGCCTGGGGGCCGTCCTGGTTCCTGGCAAAGTCCTGGGTGATGATGTGCTGCGGGAACAGGTGCTCGGTCAGAGACGGGCCCTCCCCAGCGCCTAATGGGCCCTCGGCCCCCGACGGCCCGGTTCTTACCGAAATGTGGTCTGCCAGGGTCATGACGCGGTGCGTCTTGGGGACCTGGCCGTACGCCTCGGCCTGGGAGGTGGGGGGCTGCTGGGGGCAGGGCGGCTCGGCCTGCTGGCGGTAATGTCGCCATTCACAAGCAAGTCTAGCTGTAACCGCATTTTATGTAATGTACCGACTGATCGTTAAAAAAAGCTGTGCTAGAAAGATAATATAAATCAGCATAATTCATATCCAGTTATAGCTTTTTAAAGTAATTTACAGTTTCATTTAGAATTAAACAATTAACACAAATGTCAACCATGGGAATAATTACATGAAATGTTAATAGTTATAGTTCGAAATAGAAACATAGTGATACTGTATTGTCATATTTCTCAGATTCTAAAGTTGAAATCTTATTGACGAAAAGTAAATGCATGGCCTTGTCAAACATGGGCTTAGAGCCCCTCCTTGTGGCTATTTTATGGTATTGCCAATCAGGGTTTTTTCACCACTTCAGATCACAGATGCGGACAACTTCCACATTGCGAAAATCATGTGTTGATATCAGAAATGTTGTTCTAACTGATTCCAAGTAAGTCTGGCTTTAGATTAGCCAAATGCATAACAAGGAACCAACAACAGTACGATTTATGGCATATTGAAGAAAAAATAGTATAATCATAAATGCTTTACAGCATAAATTACAACAAGCAAGAGCTTTTGATTTAAAAGTATTTTTCGTTGTCTCCATGGATTAACAAAAAAAAACCTATCAATTCTAAGGTGAATGTACACCAAGAATACTTCCAATAAAATTGTCTGCAGTCACAACAGTTATTTGCTTCATGTAAAAGGCTCAAGAACAGCTGTCTCTACCGTACTAAATGACTTGAAAGACAAAGTGAAACAGGAAAAAGTGTAGTGGGACAGGAGGCTATCTGTCAAGTTTCAATGGCGTGACGCATACACGGCCATAGCATCTTCCAGGGAGGGTTTCAATAGACAGGCTTTTCCCTGTCTCTACGCACCCAAGCAGCATAAGGCACCGTGTGGATACTCCAATTCCCCACCTTGTCACAGGAACACTACGCTGTAGAAGATTCTGCCATTTTGTATGTTAAACCAATGCCCATTCTTACTGCAGTCATTTTTCATCATATTTATTGCAAAGAGCAAGACGCTCCCTGGCGACATCACCATCTAATCAAACTCCATTTAAAAAAAATCCCCTCCCAACCGCGAGATCCCTTAATGGATGAAAGGCGCTATTCACTGTGAATGACATTTACTAAAAGTTCACCTTTTCATCCTTTCATTTTATTTTAACTTAAAATAATATCGATACTTTCGTTTGGACTTAACGTTGTGTTGTGTAAAGTTGCGGCATATGGTTCGTTCTTACTCACTTTGTGATGTCTCTTGATAAACCTTCCTTATGTCTCTTAAAAGTTGTTCGGCGACTGCTGGCAAATATGAAGACATTTCTGTCACTGCGGAAATTGAGTTCCCTGAATCAAGAGGACGCCTGCTAGCTAAGGTTCGACTAAGGTTAGCTAAATACACATGGCATCAATTTTCTAGCAAAGATCACTAACCGAGGTAATTACCATTACTTTTTTCACTTGTGTATCGTTACCACATCACATTACTACTGTCTGGCAACTAGCTTAAACGCATTACATGGACGTTTTACTATATGATTACATGTAATACACATCGCTAGCTCATGTAACCAAAAACATAAACGAAGTAAAAACACACAACTTCACAAGCTACATGTCAGTCAGATTTGTCTACAACCCTCGAAATTTCGCGCGCACTGTTAGCGTAGAAGGGGTACACGTCACGAATGGGATTTTGGTAGTTGTAGTTCACATTGAAACTTAATCACAGCACTACAACTTAAACGTCGAAGTGCACTGAGCTTGTGTGGCAGGTTTGTAAATTTCACGCTAAATGTACGACACCTACAGTGAACTACATAAGAAGTTCAGTACAGTTCAGTGAACACCTACGTAGCTAACTACCGTGTAAGTAAATACAATGGTCTTGTTCATGAATCTTAAGCAGATGGTGATTCTGGTTTCCAAAATGGAAGCACGTTCCCAGCCTATGGCGCCCCCTAGCAGAAACAAAATGGGTATGAGTATTTAAAATGTAAAAAAAAAATATTTTCTTATTTTAAGTTGGCTTAAGGCAGACCTGCCAACCTGCACGCATTTTGTGTACCAACCACGCAATTCTTGCTCAAAATACGCATGTACGAAATGCCAACTGAAACTACGCAACAAAAAAAAAAAAAAAAAAAAGTATATATATTATTCTAATTCAATTACGGAAAACAATCAATCAATACAAAACAATTCCGTACATTTACTCGGTATTTAAACTACATCCCTCGGATTGGACCAGATGCGACCTTGTGCTTGTGGTTCTGTAACCCCTCCCCGACTAACTCAGCGTCCACTGATACAGAGCGGTACTTTATTATCCACCGAGGCGTAACGCTGCATTGCTGAGGTAAAATGAGAAGTGGGAGAGTAATAATCAAGCACAAAAATATTACCGTAATGTTAACATATAAAACGTTAAAACATGTTCGGCAACTTTACGTGATGATGCATTTCACGAGGTATGTCCTAAGGCGATAAATTTGTGTATATAGTTAGCCGTAGTAGTAGCTCGCATACGATTTAGCCTCGTTACGAGACGGCTACGGTGTGAATAATTGATGGAATTATTTAGCTGCAGTAACTCAAACGCCACGGTGACTCCCTGTTCTAACTTTGAATCGCGCACACTGTTGGAGCAAAATATGCAATGGCCGTACCTCCGCCCCGCAAAACTTCCGAACCATGCATTTTGCACATTGTGCATTTATGATTTTCACATTAGCCACCAAGGAGCTTCATGTAATAATTTAGCCAAACCTCTAGTTACAAAGGCCTACATTCCTAGATAATTTTTCAATTGAATACTTTTTTTAAATTAGCCCTATATGATGTGTGCCTATATAAGCTGATTAAATTATTTAATTATTAAATAAAAATGGAAATCATGAACAGAAACTTGGTTTTATTCATAATTGACAGTGTTTTACATGACAACATAAGCTTTTTTTAACATGACAACATAAGTTTCTGCAAATACTTGAAAATGAAAACATATGTTACAATATACAAAATAAATTATTTCCATTTTTATTAAAAAATTAAATGCAATTCACTTATGGTTATCAGTTTGTATAAGCACACATATCATATAATGAAATATTAATCATGAAAAAAAAAATGGTTTTAAGCAGGTGTACTCAAAACTTTTTACTTGCAAGTATATCATAATATAGCCCAGTGCAGTGCAAGTGATATTTTAGAATCAGGTCAAATTATACAATTTTGCCTGATCACGTCTACAGTCAAAACTAGAATTATGAAGAAAGGCTTGTGTGTGTGTGTCTGTGTGTGTCTCTTGCAGACTGTCGTGTGCAAAGCGAAGTGGTGCGAAAGCATGTGAACTAAGCATTACACTGACTATAGTGGTATTCAAAATATTTTGGCAGGTTGGCAGGTCTGGCTTAAGGTATATCGAATAGTGTTAAACTACATTGCAACTTCAAAAATATGAAACATTAATTACTGATCTAATGTGTCTGTACATACATGACATAAAATATTAGCCTACACATATCTGGGTAATGGACACAACAAACACAACAAAATGGCACAGACAAGTATACATTTATTAAACAGCATTGCATTACCAACGAGGCAATCCCATGCACCACAGCAGAGACAATGGAAACTATTGAAATTAAGAAGTATGTGACCCAGTTTAACATAGTACTTCACTTATTTTTATTGTTTATTGACAAAGAAATACATATGAAAATCCAAAAACAGTTAATGCACATCCCTCTTTCCACAGCCCCCACAATTCTGAGGTTATTTTACAGTTTAAATATGTAATAAATTTTATAAATGCAGTATCACAAAGTAAATAAAATTAAAACTGAAATTCAGCTACGCAGGCATAGATAGAGGATGGCATTTCTTGTCCATCGCCTGATTAAGAGGGAAAAAAATCTTTCTTAAGTCAAAACAGAGCTGGGACCTCCAACACTGGAAATCATATAAATAAATAAATAAAATAAATAAATAAATAAACTAATGATAGATTGCATAAAATATGTTTACACATTCAGAAATGTAAAGTCTTAATTCAAATGATTATTCTGGGAATAAAATGAAAAACGCATCTGAATGCATAGCAGATCTGAAAATGTGAAAATTACCTTCATCCTGTTTTCTGTTACTGCTACTGCTACTATGGCAACCTTCGATTTCCTGGGGAAGTTGGCCTGTGAGATCAAAATTAACTCAGGGACCTCAGGGCCAAGCATCATTATAATGAATCACAATTCAAGATATTCCATATTGTTTCAAGGGATTATTAGTCACTAACACATTGAGCTTAAAAATGTATCCTTAGCATTTTAACTTCATAATACAGTGCAATCTAAAAAGTGCCTGAAATAAGGAGAAACAACAACACATTAGAGGGAATGTCTAAAGCTGAATTAAACTCAGAGGAAGTGTTTGGTTGAATTCAACACATTTTGTGAGGCCCATCAAAGATAATGGAGGAAACAACAAGATACACATATTGTATATAATTGAAGTAATCTGAATCAGATTATAGTCTATTGGGGAATTTACTGGGCATGCATTAAAATAATGATCTGGAGAGCTCACTCAAAAGAAACCTTGCTAGTTTGCAAGTTTGCATTTAAGAAAATACAGCAACATGAACAAATTAATTGTTATTCAATTCAACATGATGACTTCCTGAATAAATATCAACTCAATACATATGTACAGTGAAACATTGATTAAAATAGTACTTGTGACATATAATTCGTTTTCACCAAATTGTTTGAATATGCATAAGAACATTTTATTGGCTGCCTATGGTGTTATAAATTGTTACAAAATAGAAGTTGCATAGGCTGTGAACAAAATAGCTCACTTATGACAAGGTTGGAAAAATCCTATTTGTTCCCTTTCAAACAAGAATACGTCTTCCACTATATCATGTTTTTGTCACAAACAGAAAATACACCTAGTTAGTGCTCTCCAGTTACTCAAACTGTTAACTCTTTGGGCCCACAAAATTGTGTGTAACACATCCCTGACATTTCCCATAGAATTATAACTACCATGCTAAAAAACTGTTTTGTGCCGCACAATATATACATACTGCTATGTTAATAATAAAGGTAAGGTCTGTGCATTTACAGAGAATCAAAGCATTGATATCAGAGTATGTTGGATATTTAATTTTTTTTTAAAAGACAGAAAATGAAAACAAAAAGAAAATCTAACCTTGATAGTAGTTCACGTTGCTGTACAAATCATTATCTATATATTCTAAAGAGGACGAGGCAAAAGAAATTTAGTACTTCTCTTTCAATTTGTATTTTCAAGACATGTCTCTTTTGAATCAATACATATACAAAAACATATACCTATGCTGTAGAATCATGAAATACATGCCCATAATATTTTTTACATAAGTTGTATTTGAGTTAAACTGGACTAACCTTTGCATGCTCAACATTACAACATATTGTGCATGTTTAAAAATTAAATTTAATGAATAACAATTATGATACATCATTTTAAGATAAGGCATACAATGCATTGCCGTCTTTTAAAATATCCTTTTCTTATTAAATGGTGATTTATGTATGTACAACGGCAATAAAGATGGGGTTGTCTTGAACAGTATGCTACGTCATAACACTGTAATATGGTCAGCCAGAAATCTTACCAATAGTGGAGCGTCCAGAACTGTGGCTGAAGTTAAATGGAGAAAAAGAAAATAATGAACATATCTCAGGACATACAACTGATTTTAAGGTCTAGTTTTGGTAAATTATAATTTCAAAAGAAAAACTGTACGAAAGTCGAATGAATCTGGACCTTTATGTGTAACAAATAAATTTGTAGAAATTACCTTGGCTGCTGCATCTTAACACCTGTGAGGAAGAAAAGTCTGGCTAAATGTGTGCATTTTATTTATGTACAATTGTGTCACAAATTAAACTGGCATGTGCACGTTAACAGATACACTGTAAACACACACCACCAACAACAAAAATCTTCTATTAAGTCCTAGGTCAAGATTTTTTTCAACTTTGTGTGTTTGTGCGTATTAAAGTGGCGAAAGAGGGTTCTCACATCTACACCATACACAGCAAGCGCAACCAAGGAGCAGTAAAAGGAAGACCCCACCGCCAGCTACGCAGTACCAGTAGTCCACCATCACACCCGGCCATGTATTGCCTGTACCGGAAAAGAGGCACAGGAAACAATGTTAGCCTCTGTACACAACGGTGATCTGTGGAAACCGCAAACGGAGCACTCCACCCCTGCTATCTGTTTCACACCTGTTATTCAGGAACTTTGTCTCAGACCAACTAAATCCGGTTAAAGAAACAAGCATTTCACTGCAATGCAGAGTTAAGTCTGCCTGCACTGCTATTTTAAAGGGATAAACAACAAGTTAAAAATGTTGAACTTTAAGACATCAGGCCATGATCATTTTAGCTCAATTAAAATGGGTCCGTTCATGCGGTTTTGCTTTTTTTAAAAATATGATGACAATGCCTGACAGTATGAGCTCGCTCATACAGGACTGTTACATGTGCAGGCACCTCAAAAGATAAAGCGTAAAAGATTTTTGTGCCCGGGACAAAAATTTTCCTGCATGTATCATTCAATTATATTTACCACATATTCACAGCCCATGGGGCCCCCATGTCCTTGAGACAATGTCCCCGGTTTTGTGTCTCTTGTTTAACCCTTTAAGGTGTGAGATCACAAATATGCGATTAGAATGTTCTTCTGAACTGGACAGTCTAATGCTGATGAACGATCACAACTGGCAATTGAAAGCGTGCTAGAAGATTGACTTGAAATTGTGAAAAAGAAACCTACTCTTCGAAGGGTTTAACAGCTTTGAAAAAGTGAGCACCCGGTCCCAGAGTCACCAGCACCGAATTCAAGGACTGTTCAGTTACCTGCTTTTTGCAGACTGAGTTCCACCTCTTGACAGCCAATGCTACAGTTGATCCCCTCAAACAGCTCACAGTGGTACAAGCCCAGGTCAGATTCTTGGACCGATCTCATAAGGATGGAGAAGTTGCCTTCGTGGAAAAGATGTTTGAAAACTCCAACTCTGCCTTTCCTAGAATCCCAGAATAAGGCTTCTTCAGGCAGTTTGAGCTCCACCAAATAATTGAATTGGCCCTGTTTCCACAAAACAGCCAGCCCCGAACTCTGGGCCTCCTGGAGCAGGCCAGGCTGGAAGCTGCAGGGCAGAAGGACATCAGCGTCGAGCGGAACGGCCAGACCATGCCTGACTGGCTCACAAGGTCTTTGGCAGTGGCTCTGTCCTGAACAGAAAACAAGAGTAATGTGATGGAAACTCAACAACAAACGAACCACAACACAAATATACCCTAAAATTTTTTAATTCACAGTATGGTAACCTTTCAGAAGATTTTCAGACATTTTCTGTGCCAATTCTTTGTGTTGGTTTTAATGGGAACATTGAGGGGGGGGAAAAGATTTTTGATTAAATTAACAAAGAATGCCTTCATTAAGTCATATGAAGGATTCAATCAAATGAACATATGTACAGAATGGCATAATATACTACTTGGAAGAAACTTTTCAACATACAAATAAACAAGTCAATTTCTACAAAAATATTTTTTAGAACACTAAAATTTGATTTTACTTCAAAGAAGCTGAAATACAAATCATTTTAGCAAAGACAAATATATTGATTAGATGAAAAAGGCAACACGAACAGCCAAAAAATAACTGACACTTACCCATCACAGGAATCAAACCACAGCACAAGAATGTCCAGAAAGACCAATACTTCTTGCACAGCATTGCTGATCCTTAATGGCAGTTACTCAGAAAAATCTCACCTTACAGTGGACGAATAGCGCTTCCGGGTGGTGAGAGAGTGGTGAAGTTTTCTTCGCCACAGTAACATTACACTGTGGTTAGTCTCTGCAGTGGCAGAATGCATCTTGCTTTGAGATACAGATGCTGCTGATTTAAATACTGCATTCCAGCTCTGAAAAAACACATTTTTAAGTCCTGAGACTAGTTACATATTATTCGTACCAATAACTGTATTGAACAATGAAATAAGGCTTACTCTGTATAGTGTTGTATATGCTGTAGTAAAAAAAAAGTCACTACCTATTAACTTTGACCAGGCTATATTTGGTGTTGATTGAGTTTTGTTCCATGACCACAACATCCTGTTAGTTGTCAAGATGAGAGCACTTGCACGCCTGCATGCTGCAGCAATGATGGCAGTCGAACGGCTCAAAGGAGAACAACAGTTTAATGAAGCATTAAAGCACATGTCCACTGACCAACGCAGCTAACCAATTAAGCTTTCTAAACAAAAGCAGTAAGTCTGACTCCTGGTCGAAAATAAGTGTTCTCGGCTTGGATTTCTCATTGGTACAAAACACATTTATCTTGCCATTTTATTACACTGTCAATTACACTGTTGATGCAAATCACCCATCATACACACATTCTCAAACAAAAGGGGTTCTGTTCCTGCAAATATTTTTTTTAAAAATGAAATATGTGGAAGGAAAAGAAATGGACCTGACATTTCGAGAGGTGGAGAACTAATCCACTTTATTGATTGGTCTGAACTTTTGTAATTGACTACTTAAGAGACATTGTGCGATACAAACATTGCATTTCAACATGAGATACATGGGGTTTCAAGTCTTGAATTTTAAACAGACAGAAAAGTTATCACTGCAAAAATTGGACAGATGAAGAGCTGGATCGATGCACGGACAATTTCCGTATCAATTTCTGTTTAAGATTCAAGTTTTGTAAACTTTTTTCTGTCGTTATAGTTGTAAACACTCGACATCCCATCAAAAAAAAAAAAAGGAAAAAAAAACATTGATCTTGAAAATGGAAAAAATAAATCGAAACATTGGCTTGGCTCTGGGAGTTTTAAAAATCACCAAAAATTGAAAACAATTACCAAGTTCAGAGTAGACTCCTTTGTTACTGCACAAAGCAAGGCCAAAAAAAAACAAAAAACAAACAAATAATACAAATTAATCTATGCTTTACATATCCTCAGACGTAACGCTAACATTGTTGACCTTGTTACAAATGCAATGTGAATGTACAATTCTGGTGACAACGAAGCACTGAGCTTCGGTTTAATCGTGGGGAGACAAAAAGGTCATGGAAGTGCATTTAACAGCCACTACAGCAAAGCAGAATCTGCACTACACTTGACTGTACCATATGCAAAGTTAAAACTGCAGATTGTTACAACAGTATATTAGGAACCAGTAACAAGCTGAAATGCCATACAAGCAGATTTCTCAGAATTATGAATGTCGATCGAAAAATCTGCGATTTGCATGAGCTCAGATCATTTATAAAACAGGTAGTATGATTTTTCTTTATATTCTGTTAAAAGTTACAATGCAAAAAGTGCAACAACGGTGCAGTTTCTTGTTTGGTTGGTTTTGTATCTTTTTTTTTTTGTTTTTTTTTGGAAAGTCAAACACACTGAATTCAGACATCTGCCAGAACAATATCAAAGACATGAGAAAACACCGATGAATATTTCAGAGGGGGAAACTGTAAGCTGCCTTCCTCCAGCCAACTGGCGCGGTGACTGTTCTTAGCAGGAAAGGGTTACAAACATGTTTTCTTTTCCCCGGCTCCACATCTCAAAAAAAAGAGAAAATTGAACATTCTGCATCAGCTCAAAAAAAAAAAAAAAAAAAAAAAAAAAAAAGCTTCGTTACTAGATCAGCTTGGGGCTCAATAACAGCGAAAAACAAATGACAATAAATTAAAATACACGTTGAGCTTATTCTTTCACCTTCAACAAAAAGAAACTTCAACACCAGTGTTCAGAACATACAGGCACACCCCAGAGAAAAGAAGGAACAGAACATTTTTGCTAGGGGGAGGAGAGGAATCGATAAAATGATTTTTGTTTTTTTTCCCGAATGAAAGAAAAAGCAGAATAACCCATGCGTTACTTCCACAGTGCTGCCAAGGACTCGTGTCAAATTTACAACGGTCGAAATGTAAAGCGTGTCTTCTTTTAAGTACTAAATTTTCAATTCGGCGATAACCCACAACGCTCCTGGGGGGCGGGGGGTGCTGTGCGCTGGTGGGGGGCTTCCCCGCGCCCGTTTCCGCGGCGACGGCGCACGCGGCGGGTGACTTCACTGCGTCTCAGTGCGGCTCGCGCAGGTCCTGCACCCTGCGGCTGCATCGGTGGCTAAACACACACCTCCTCGCAAAATAGACAAAAAACGAAACCACCAAATTTTTTAAAAGCAACATAAAAACAAAAAGGGTCAAGTAAAAGAACGAAAAACAAACACCGCAAAAGAAAAGTTTCTCTATTTACATACGATTTAAGGACAAAGTGTTTTTTTTTTTTTTACAAAGAAAAAAATTTAACAAAATTGAAGAAATAAGTCTCTCAAAGTTTTTTTTTTTTTTTTTTAAACATTAGAAGTTCTTCATCTTCATTTCTCTTGCTGTCTTTTTATTTTTTGTATTTTTGTTAATTTTTTTAAAACAAGTCTAAATTGCTGGCTTTTCATTTTAGTTTTTTGAATGTTTTTTCTTCTTCTTCCTTTCGTGACAGACGGACTGCACGCCAAAGCTTCGCGACGCGAGACTCCTGGAGTCCTGAAGGTTCAGCCAATCGCACGGCTCCTCCCCGGCTCCCGCCTCCGCGTCTGTCTGTCCGTCCGTCCTCCCGGCCGGCCTCAGCTGCCGCCGCCAGGCCGCCATTGGGCCTGCGCAGCGATGTCAGTCAGGGTGAGGGTGGCGGGGAGGGGGGGGGCGGGGCTAGGGGCGGGACCCGGGGGCCGAGGCGCCTCCTCCTCCCCCCCCGGGCCGAGGTCGCTCAGTCGTCGCTGTCCGACAGGGTCTCGTACTGCTCGGACAGCAGGGGCTCGCGCTCCCACACGCGGGCCTGGGGAACGGCGCCGCCCTGCTGGGCCTGCAGGGAGGGCGAGGCGCAGGGCATGGAGGAGGGCGGCGTGCTGCTCAGCATGCGCATGGTCAGCGGGTTGTAGGGGAACTGCATGGAGCCTGGGGACAGAGGGGAGGGGTGAGGGGGGGACAGAGATGCGGGGCGGGGAGGGGGGGGGGCACAGAGAGGGGGGGAGCCGTCAGTAAACACCTCGAGATCCGCACGCGCTCCGCCACAGCTGCTCTCACCCGGCCTCCAAAAAAGAAAAGAAGGTCGAAAATAAAAACGGGAAAAACAAGCTTCATTTTTTGGGTGGTGACCGGGCAGTCGGCCCAGTAGGACATCTCTCACAGCTGATTCAATAAGGCCACACCCCCCCCCCCCCCCACCATTTCATTTTGGGCACAAGGGGCAGACAGAGGCTGCTATTCTCAGAGGTTTGTTTGTATTTTATTCACTTATTTTTGCTTTGTTTTACCAGGAGAGTCCCATTGGAATTGCTAGCTCGTGTACAAGGGTGCCCTGGGCCAAGAGGCAGCAAGCAGTGCAGTAAGTAAGACAATACAAGACGATTAAAACAATACAAATTTGATAAAACAGCTATAGGATAATGGCACTGGATAAATGCGACACTGCTTACAGTTACAGTGTTTTGAATAAAGTCCTTGAATTCAGCCAAAGTAATCTCTATTTAAACGGGCTATAGCTGTTTTTCTAGATCGTTCCGTGACCGCGGGAAGGCCAGAGGGGGCGGGGACTGACCGGTGGAAGACGGCCGGTCCTCCCAGGTCCAGGCCGGGGCCTGGCGGTGGTAGTCCCCCTCCGAGTGCACGGACGACACGGACGACGGGCGCTCTCCCCCGGCGTACCCCTGCCCCGGGTTCGGGGACTTGGACTTCCGGCTGTTGGCTTTGCCCAACAGCTTCTGCTTGCCGGCTGACATGCCTGGGGGGGGAGAGAGGGGGGGACAGGGCAGTGAAAAACCTGTAACCGCAGAGAACTTTACCGTCTCTGTTCCACTGTGACCAGCTCTCACAGACCTAACGCATCACCCCCCTGGAGCAGCATCTCCCCATTCAGTCAACGGCAGGTCATCAAGTCATCAAAACTATGAGTCATAGTGTGTCTGAGTGTACGTGTTGGTGAAAAGGCTGGTGTGCGTGCACGTGTCTCTGTGAGAGAGGGAGTCAAACCTCAGTTAGGAGAAGGGCTGGTGTGCGAGTGTGTGTGTGCGCGCGCGCGTGTGTGTGTGTGTGTGAGTGAGAGAGTCAAACCTCAGTTAGGAGAAGGGTTGGTGTGCGAGTGTGTGTGCGCGCGCGCATGTAAATGTGTGTGTGTGTGTGTGAGTGAGAGGGTCAGACCTGTGTTGGGGGAGGGGCTGGTGTGTGTGTAAGCGTGTGTGTGTGTGTGTGTGTGTGAGTGTGTGAGTGAGAGACTCAGACCTGTGTTGGGGGAGGGGCTGGTGTGTGTGTGTGAGTGAGAGAGTCAAACCTCAGTTAGGATAAGGGCTGGTGTGCGAGTGTGTGTGTGCGCGCGCGCGCGCGGGTAAATGTGTGCGTGAGTGCATGCGTGTGTAAGCGTGTGTGTGAGTGAGAGAGTCAGACCTATGTGGGGGGAGGGGCTGGTGTGTGTGTGTGAGTGAGAGGGTCAGACCTGTGTTGGGAGAGGGGCTGGTATGTGTGTGTGTGTGTGTGTGTGTGTGTGAGAGGGTCAGACCTGTGTTGGGGGAGGGGCTGGTGTGTGTGTAAGCGTGTGTGTGTGTGTGTGTGTGTGAGTGTGTGAGTGAGAGACTCAGACCTGTGTTGGGAGAGGGGCTGGTGTGTGTGTGTGAGTGAGAGAGTCAAACCTCAGTTAGGATAAGGGCTGGTGTGCGAGTGTGTGTGTGCGCGCGCGCGCGCGGGTAAATGTGTGCGTGAGTGCATGCGTGTGTAAGCGTGTGTGTGAGTGAGAGAGTCAGACCTATGTGGGGGGAGGGGCTGGTGTGTGTGTGTGAGTGAGAGGGTCACCTGTGTTGGGAGAGGGGCTGGTATGTGTGTGTGTGTGTGTGTGTGTGTGTGTGTGAGAGGGTCAGACCTGTGTTGGGGGAGGGGCTGGTGTGTGTGTGTGTGTGTGTGAGTGGGAGGGTCAGACCTGTGTTGGGGGAGGGGCTGATGTGTGTGTGTTTGTGTGAGTGAGAGGGTCAGACCTGTGTTGGGGGAGGGGCTGGTGTGTGTGTGTGTGAGTGGGAGGGTCAGACCTGTGTTGGGGGAGGGGCTGGTGTGTTTGTGTGTGTGTGAGTGAGAGAGTCAGACCTGTGTTGGGGGAGGGGCTGGTGTGTGTGTGTGTGAGTGGGAGGGTCAGACCTGTGTTGGGGGAGGGGCTGGTGTGTGTGTGTGTGTGTTTGTGTGAGTGAGAGGATCAGACCTGTGTTGGGGGAGGGGCTAGCCTCTTGCCGCTCCATGCTATTGGGCTGGGAGCCGCTTCCCTGGTGATCGTCATGCTTGTCCTCAAAGTTGCCCATCAGCGCTTTGCGAATGATGTCCTCCAGGCCCAGGTTACTGGCTGGATCCCCGAAGGAGGGATTCCTGGAGCTGATGCTACCTACAGGGACACGAGGGATGAGAGACAAAATCAGCACGTGACCACACAATGGAAAATAAAGGCTATGGGAGAAAGGCAACATAATGAGAAATTAAGAAAATATAACTTTCTGCAGAGAGAAATCAGTTTGATATGACTGATACGTACAACAAAAATTCTTACATTAGTACAAAGCTATTTTAATACTCACTTGAGCTAGTTACTGCAGGCAAGTTAAATATTTCAGTGCCAGGCTGTGCACTTGCTGGAAAAATAAAATCACAAAGATTTAAGCAGTGACTATGAACAAAATTACCTATAACATTTAAATATGAATCAAGTTAAAATATAAGTTCTTAAAGTCAGAAGTTCAGCATTCTTCAGAACTTTACATCTCCTGTTCAGTGCAATATATCAAAGAAATACTTCAAAGACATCAGAGAATGTGGGAAAAAAGGGTGGTTTCAAAGTCACAGGCATTTATCCCCCCAAAAATGCAGAGCATTCCAATTTTGATCAGTAAGAGTATTTTTACAACTTCACCAAAGTACTGGTAGCTACTTTAAAAGTTGCAAATATCACATTCACAAAAATACAAGCACACTACAACTATTTAAAAAAAACAAAGTGCAAGTAAATATATATTAACCAGACACACTGAGGCAGGCCAATTCATAATGGCTAAATACAATACAACGGTGGCCTACAAAATATTTGAACAATACACTTGGACTTCATCTTGCAGTACAGAAGAGAAGATAAATCATAATAATTAATTAATATAAGCAGATCTTAAGGTTTGAGGGGTTATATATACAGAGTTCAGCCCACCGATTTAATTGACAAGTTAACATTCGACATTAGGGATGCACCAATATATCGGCCATCGACCGGTATCTGCCAAAAAAAAAGAATTTGCACATCCGTCGCCATCGGCTGATTGTTTTAAACACAAGCGACGGCCAGCTCCAGTTATGTCAGTCAGAAGGAAAAAGGTCTACTGTTTATCTGTTTATTTGCAATCCAAGACTGCTTTTAATTTGCCTGTCAGATACAAAACAATTGCATTTTATTTTCCATATTCAGTGTTTCCCCCTATAATTGCTGCCGGACTGACAAGACCCTTTTGTAAAATAATAAAAAAAAAATAACGCCAAATATCTATTCACTTGGAAATCAAATCTCATTTGCACCTGGGAGGCTCTGTGGGGCGCTGTTCCAAAACATAAGTCAACTTCCCTGTCGTTGCCAGGGAAACTCGAGAAGATGAGACAGGAGACATGCTGGCTTTCTTATCCTTCTGCTCCAAGCCTTCATCTCAAAGTGAAGGTAAGCTTCAGACATTCAATATTTCTTTGTGTGCCCTTGTTTTATTCATATTATATTTCATCCAGTGAGAATGCTTCTGAAATAAGACGACCCCAACAAGTCCCTGGCACTTCAGTTTCATCAGATGCATATTAATTTGATCGAATATATTTTTCTAAGAAATCTTATTTGTCCCTGAAGTTTGTAACATTGTTAAAGATGCTCTGTATGCAATTGTGGAGTCTTAATTATAATGTGGCATAGGTTACACAGCTTATTTTTATGTAATAAATGAAGCATTTTAAGTTATCATCTCCCAGTGATAATTTTGTTCTAAGTTCTATTCATGTATACGTATGGGCCGGGAATCCCTTAGTCTCAATAACCAGGGATCAACTGTTAATAAACTCACAACAGCTCCAAGGTGACCTCTTCCATTTCATACTACGTTTAGGCATTCAGCTGAAGGTTTTGTCCAGAGCAATTCTGGATTAGATTCCATTGAAATGGATATTATGTTTTTTTTTTTTTTTTTTTAAATAAACGTAATATCCATTTATATGGCTGAAAAGTACCGTATTGACGGGGGGAAAAATAGCAGCAGTAGTGGGAATCCAACCTGCAGTCACTGAGTGACAAACCCAGGTCCCTGATCATGATGCCTTGCAACTCGCTGAAGTACAGTACAGTACAGTAAGCACATCGGACTGGGTCTGTGCTGCCAACTGGCTGCAGACAGGGGGAGAGGGGGGACACAGGGGGAGAGGGGGACAGAGACACAGCGGGGACACGGGGACAGAGACACAGCGGGACAAGGAGACAGAGACACAGAGGGACAGGGTGCAGTACCTCGCTCGGGGCTTGTCGGAGGCGTTTTCGGGCGACACCCTGCTGGACGGTCGGGGGTGGTGCGGGGCCTGGGCCTGCGGCGGCTGCCCCTGCGACTCGGGGCTGTAGCGGCTGGGCAGCTTGGCGCGCCCGGGCCCGGCGCTCAGGGCCGCGGGGGCCGAGCTCTGGAATGTTCCGGGGGAGGAGGAGGTGGCGGGCGACGCCTGGGGGCCGTCCTGGTTCCTGGCAAAGTCCTGGGTGATGATGTGCTGCGGGAACAGGTGCTCGGTCAGAGACGGGCCCTCCCCAGCGCCTAATGGGCCCTCGGCCTCGGCGGCCCGGTTCTTACCGAAATGTGGTCTGCCAGGGTCATGACGCGGTGCGTCTTGGGGACCTGGCCGTACGCCTCGGCCTGGGAGGTGGGGGGCTGCTGGGGGCAGGGCGGCTCGGCCTGCTGGCGGTAATGTCGCCATTCACAAGCAAGTCTAGCTGTAACCGCATTTTATGTAATGTACCGACTGATCGTTAAAAAAAGCTGTGCTAGAAAGATAATATAAATCAGCATAATTCATATACAGTTATAGCTTTTTAAAGTAATTTACAGTTTCATTTAGAATTAAACAATTAACACAAATGTCAACCATGGGAATAATTACATGAAATGTTAATAGTTATAGTTCGAAATAGAAACATAGTGATACTGTATTGTCATATTTTTCAGATTCTAAAGTTGAAATCTTATTGACGAAAAGTAAATGCATGGCCTTGTCAAACATGGGCTTAGAGCCCCTCCTTGTGGCTATTTTATGGTATTGCCAATCAGGGTTTTTTCACCACTTCAGATCACAGATGCGGACAACTTCCACCCTGCGAAAATCATGTGTTGATATCAGAAATGTTGTTCTAACTGATTCCAAGTAAGTCTGGCTTTAGACAAATGCATAACAAAGAACCAACAACAGTACGATTTATGGCATATTGAAGAAAAAATAGTAAAATCATAAATGCTTTACAACATAAATTACAACAAGCAAGAGCTTTTGATTTAAAAGTATTTTTCGTTGTCTCCATGGATTAACAAAAAAAAAAACTATCAATTCTAAGGTGAATGTACACCAAGAATACTTCCAATAAAATTGTCTGCAGTCACAAGTTATTTGCTTCATATAAAAGGCTCAAGAACAGCTGTCTCTACCGTACTAAATGACTTGAAAGACAAAGTGAAACAGGAAAAAGTGTAGTGGGACAGGAGGCTATCTGTCAAGTTTCAATGGGGTGACGCATACACGGCCATAGCATCTTCCAGGGAGGGTTTCAATAGACAGGCTTTTCCCTGTCTCTACGCACCCAAGCAGCATAAGGCACCGTGTGGATACTCCAATTCCCCACCTTGTCACAGGAACACTACGCTGTAGAAGATTCTGCCATTTTGTATGTTAAACCAATGCCCATTCTTACTGCAGTCATTTTTCATCATACTTATTGCAAAGAGCAAGACGCTCCCTGGCGACATCACCATCTAATAAAACTCCATTAAAAATAAAAATCCCCTCCCAACCGCGAGATCCCTTAATGGATGAAAGGCGCTATTCACTGTGAATGACATTTACTAAAAGTTCACCTTTTCATCCTTTAATTTTATTTTAACTTAAAATAATATCGATACTTTCGTTTGGACTTAACGTTGTGTTGTGTAAAGTTGCGGCATATGGTTCGTTCTTACTCACTTTGTGATGTCTCTTGATAAACCTTCCTTATGTCTCTTAAAAGTTGTTCGGCGACTGCTGGCAAATATGAAGACATTTCTGGCACTGCGGAAATTGAGTTCCCTGAATCAAGAGGACGCCTGCTAGCTAAGGTTCGACTAAGGTTAGCTAAATACACATGGCATCAATTTTCTAGCAAAGATCACTAACCGAGGTAATTACCATTACTTTTTTCACTTGTGTATCGTTACCACATCACATTACTACTGTCTGGCAACTAGCTTAAACGCATTACATGGACGTTTTACTATATGATTACATGTAATACACATCGCTAGCTCATGTAACCAAAACATAAACGAAGTAAAAACACACAACTTCACAAGCTACATGTCAGTCAGATTTGTCTCCAACCCTCGAAATTTCGCGCGCACTGTTAGCGTAGAAGGGATACACGTCACGAATGGGATTTTGGTAGTTGTAGTTCACATTGAAACCTAATCACAGCACTACAACTTAAACGTCGAAGTGCACTGAGCCTGTGTGCCAGGTTTGTAAATGTCACGCTAAATGTACGACACCTACAGTGAACTACATAAGAAGTTCAATACAGTTCAGTGAACACCGACGTAGCTAACTACCGTGTAAGTAAATACAGTGGTCTTGTTCATGAATCTTAAGCAGACAGTTATTCTGGTTTCCAAAATGGAAGCACGTTCCCAGCCTATGGCGCCCCCTAGCAGAAACAAAATTGGTATGAGTATTTAAAATGTAAAAACAATTATTTTCTTATTTTAAGTTGGCTTAAGGCAGACCTGCCTGTACCAACCACGCAATTCTTGGTCAAAATACGCATGTACGAAATGCCAACTGAAACTACGCAACAAAAAAAAGTATATATATTATTCTAATTCAATTACGGAAAACAATCAATCAATACAAAACAATTCCGTACATTTACTCGGTATTTAAACTACATCCTCGGATTGGACCAGATGCGACCTTGTGCTTGTGGTTCTGTAACCCCTCCCCGACTAACTCAGCGTCCACTGATACACAGCGGTACTTTATTATCCACCGAGGCGTAACGCTGCATTGCTGAGGTAAAATGAGAAGTGGGAGAGTAATAATCAAGCACAAAAATGTTACCGTAATGTTAACATATAAAACGTTAAAACATGTTCGGAAACTTTACGTGATGATGCATTTAAAGAGGTATATCCTAAGGAGATACATATATTTAGCCGTAGTAGTAGCTCGCATACGATTTAGCCTCGTTACGAGACGGCTACGGTGTGAATAACTGATGGAATTATTTAGCTGCAGTAACTCAAACGCCACGGCGACTACCTGTTCTAACTTTGAATCGCGCACACTGTTGGAGCAAAATATGCAATGGCCGTACCTCCGCCCCGCAAAACTTCCGAACCATGCATTTTGCACATTATTTAATTATTAAGTAAAAATGGAAATCATGAACAGAAACTTGGTTTTATTCATAATTGACAGTGTTTTACATCACAACATAAGCTTTTTTTTTTACATGACAACATAAGTTTCTGTAAATACTTGAAAATGAAAACATATGTTACAATATACAAAATAAATTATTTCCATTTTTATTAAATAATTAAATGCAATTCACTTATGGTTATCAGTTTGTATAAGCACACATATCATATAATGAAATATTAATAATGAAAAAGTGGTTTTAAGCAGGTGTACTCAAAACATTTGACTTGCAAGTATATCATAATATAGCCCAGTGCAGTGCAAGTGATATTTTAGGATCAGGTCAAATTATACAATTTTGCCTGATCACTTCTACAGTCAAAACTAGAATTATGAAGAAAGGCTTGTGTGTGTGTGTGTCTGTGTGTGTCTTTTGCAGACTGTCGTGTGCAAAGCGAAGGGGTGCGAAAGCATGTGAACTAAGCATTACACTGACTATAGTGGTACTCAGAATATTTTCCCAAGGTTGGCAGGTCTGGCTTAAGGTATATCGAATAGTGTTAAACTACATTGCAACTTCAAAAATATGAAACATTAATTACTGATCTAATGTGTCAATACATACATGACATAATATATTAGCCTACACATATCTGGATAATGGACACAACAAACACAACAAAATGGCACAGACAAGTATACATTTATTAAACAGCATTGCATTACCAACGAGGCAATCCCATGCACCACAGCAGAGACAATGGAAACTATTGAAATTAAGAAGTATGTGACCCAGTTTAACATAGTTCTTCACTTATTTTTATTGTTTATTGACAAAGAAATACATATGAAAATCCAAAAACAATTAATGCACATCCCTCTTTCCACAGCCCCCACAATTCAGAGGTTATTTTACAGTTTAAATATGTAATACATTTTATAAATGCAGTATCACAAAGTAAATAAAATTAAAACTGAAATTCAGCTACGCAGGCATAGATAGAGGATGGCACTTCTTGTCCATTGCCTGATTAAGAGGGAAAAAATCTTTCTTAAGTCAAAACATACAGCTGGGACATCCAACACTGGAAATCATTGTGAAATAAATAAATAAATAAACAAATGATAGGTTGCATAAAATATGTTTACACATTCAGAAATGTAAATAGTCTTCATTCAAATGATTATTCTGGGAATAAAATGAAAAACGCATCTGAATGCATAGCAGATCTGAAAATGTGAAAATTACCTTCATCCTGTTTTCTGTTACTGCTACTGCTACTATGGCAACCTTCGATTTCCTGGGGAAGTTGGCCCGTGAGATCAAAATTAACTCAGGGACCTCAGGGTCAAGCATCATTATAATGAATCACAATTCAAGATATTCCATATTGTTTCAAGGGATTATTAATCACTAACACATTGAGCTTAAAAATGTATCCTTAGCATTTTAACTTCATAATACAGTGCAATCTAAAAAGTGCCTGAAATAAGGAGAAACAACGACATATTAGAGGGAATGTCTAAAGCTGAATTAAACTCAGAGGAAGTGTTTGGTTGAATTCAACACATTTTGTGAGGCCCATCAAAGATAATGCAAGAAACAACAAGATACACATATTGTATATAATTGAAGTAATCTGAATCAGATTATAGTCTATTGGGGAATTTACTGGACATGCATTAAAACAATGATCTGGAGAGCTCACTCAAAAGAAACCGTGCTAGTTTGCAAGTTTGTCATGTAAGAAAATACAGCGACATGAACAAATTAATTGTTATTCAATTCAACATGATGACTTCCTGAATAAATATCAACTCAATACATATGTACAGTGAAACACTGATTAAAATAGTACTTGTGACATATAATTAGTTTTCACCAAATTGTTTGAATATGCATAAGAACATTTTATTGGCTGCCTAAGGTGTTATAAATTGTTACAAAATAGAAGTTGCATAGGCTGTGAACAAAATAGCTCACTTATGACAAGGTTGGAAAAATCCTATTTGTTCCCTTTCAAACAAGAATACTTCTTCCACTATATCATGTTTTTGTCACAAACAGAAAATCCACCTAGTTAGTGCTCTCCAGTTACTCAAACTGTTAACTCTTTGGGCCCACAAAATTGTGTGTAACACATCCCTGACATTTCCCATAGAATTATAACTACCATGCTAAAAAATTGTTTTGTGCCGCACAATATATACATACTGCTATATTAATACTAAAGGTAAGGTCTGTGCATTTACAGAGAATCAAAGCATTGATATCAGAGTATGTTGGATATTTAATTTTTTTTTAAAGACAGAAAATGAAAGTCTAACCTTGATAGTAGTTCACATTGCTGTACAAATAATTATCTGTATATTCTAAAGAGGACGAGGCAAAAGAAATTTAGTACTTCTCTTTCAATTTGTATTTTCAAGAAATGTCTCTTTTGAATCAATACATATACCTATGCTGTAGAATCATGAAATACATGCCCATAATATTTTTTACATAAGTTGTATTTGAGTTAAACTGGACTAACCTTTGCATGCTCAACATTACAACATATTGTGCATGTTTAAAAATTAAATTTAATGAATAACAATTATGATACATCATTTTAAGATAAGGCATACAATGTATTGCCGTCTTTTAAAATATCCTTTTCTTATTAAATGGTGATTTATGTATGTACAATGGCAATAAAGATGGGGTTGTCTTGAACAGTATGCTATGTCATAACACTGTAATATGGTCAGCCAGAAATCTTACCAGTAGTGGAGCGTCCAGAACTGTGGCTGAAGTTAAATGGAGAGAAAGAAAAAAATGAACATATCTCAGGATATACAACTGATTTTAAGGTCTAGTTTTGGTAAATTATAATTTCAAAAGAAAAACTGTACGAAGTCGAATGAATCTGGACCTTGATGTGTAACAAATAAATTCGTAAAAATTACCTTGGCTGCTGCATCTTAACACCTGTGAGGAAGAAAAGTCTGGCTAAATGTTGTGTGCATTTTATTTATGTACAATTATGTGTCACAAATTAAACTGGCATGTGCACGTTAACAGATACACTGTAAACACACACCACCAACAACAAAAGTCCTAGGTCAAGATTTTTTTTCAACTTTGTGTGTTTGTGTGTATTAAAGTGGCGAAAGAGGGTTCTCACATCTATACCGTACACAGCAAGCGCAACCAAGGAGCAGTAAAAGGAAGACCCCCCCGCCAGCTACGCAGAACCGGTAGTTCACCATCACACCCGGCCGTGCATCGCCTGTACCGGAAAAGGGAGGCACAGGAAACAATGTTAGCCTCTGTATACAACGGTGATCTGTGGAAACCGCAAACAGAGCACTCCACACCTGCTTTCTGTTTCACACTTGTTATTCAGGAACTTTGTCTCAGACCAACTAAATCCGGTTAAAGAAACATAAGCATTTCACTGCAATGCAGAGTAAGTCTGCCTGCACTGCTATTTTAAAGGGATAAACAACAAGTTAAAAATGTTGAACTTTAAGACATCAGGCCATGATCATTTTAGCTCACTTAAAATGGGTCCGTTCATGCGGTTTTGCTTTTTTTAAAAATATGATGACAATGCCTGACAGTGTTTAATAATGAGCTCGCTCATACAGAAATGTTACATGTGCAGGCACCTCAAAAGATAAAGCGTAAAAGATTTTTGTGCCCGGGACAAAAATTTTCCTGCATGTATCATTCAATTATATTTACCACATGTTCACAGCCCATGGGGCCCCCATGTCCTTAAGACAATGTCCCCGGTTGCCCCTGGTTTTGTCTCTCGTTTAACCCTTTAAGGTGTGAGATCACAAATATGCGATTAGAATGTTCTTCTGAACTGGACAGTCTAATGCTGATGAACGATCACAACTGGCAATTGATAGCAATGGTGTGCTAGAAGATTGACTTGAAATTGTGAAAAAGAAACCTACTCTTCGAAGGGTTAAACAGCTCTGAAAAAGTGAGCACCCGGTCCCAGTGCCACCAGTACCGAATTCAAGGGCTGTTCAGTTACCTGCTTTTCGCAGACTGAGTTCCACCTCTTGACAGCCAATGCTACAGTTGATCCCCTCAAACAGCTCACAGTGGTACAAGCCCAGGTCAGATTCTTGGACCGATCTCATAAGGATGGAGAAGTTGCCTTTGTGGAAAAGATGTTCGAAGGCTCCAACTCTGCCTTTCCTAGAATCCCAGTATAAGGCTTCTTCAGGCAGTTTGAGCTCCGCCAAATAATTGAATTGGCCCTGTCTCCACACAACAGCCAGCCCCGGACTCTGGGCCTCCTGGAGCAGGCCAGGCTGGAAGCTGCAGGGCAGAAGGACATCAGCGTCGAGCGGAACGGCCAGACCAAGCCTGACTGGCTCACAAGGTCTTTGGCAGTGGCTCTGTCCTGAACAGAAAACAAGTAACGAGTAACATGATGGAAACTCAACAACAAACGAACCACAACACAAACATACACTAAAACTTTACATTTTTAATGCACAGTATGGTAACCTTTCAGTAGATTTTCAGACATTTTCTGTGCCAATTCTTTGTGTTGGTTTTAATGGGAACATTGAGGGGGGAAAATATTTTAGATTAAATGAACAAAGAATGCCTTCATTAAGTCATATGAAGGATTCAATCAAATGAACGTATGTATTTATTTAAGTCAATTTCTACAAAAATATTTTTCAGAACACTAAAATTTGATTTTACTTCAGAGAAGTTGAAATACAAATCATTTTAGCATAAAGTCAAAGAACTGACACTTACCCATCACAGAAATCAAACCACAGCACAAGAATGTCCACAAAGACCAATACTTCTTGCACAGCATTGCTGTTCATTAATGGCAGTTACTCAGAAAAATCTCACCTTCTTATAGTGGACAAATAGCGTTGTTGGGTGGTGGTGAGAGAGGGTTTGCACATTTTATAAAGGTATCTTAGCCACAGCGACGTCGCACTGTGGTTAGTCTCTGCAGTGGCAGAATGCATCTTGTATAGTGTTGTATATGCTGTAGTAAAAATAGTCACGACCTATGAACTACCTATGACCAGGCTATACTTGGTTTTGTTCCATGACCACAACATCCTGTTAGTTGTCAAGATGAGAGCACTTGCACGCCTGCAATGCTGCAGCAATGATGGCAGTCGAACGGCTCAAAGGAGAACAACAGTTTAATGAAGCATTAAAGCACATGTCCACTGACCAACGCAGCTAACCAATTAAGCTTTCTAAACCAAAGCAGTAAGTCTGACTCCTGGTCGAAATAAGTGTTCTCGGCTTGGATTTCTCATTGGTACAAAACACATTTATCTTGCCATTTTATTACACTGTCAATTACACTGTTGATGCAAATCACCCATCATACACACATTCTCAAACAAAAGGGGTTCTGTTCCTGCAAATATTTTTTTTAAAATGAAATATGTGGAAGGAAAAGAAATGGACCTGACATTTCGAGAGGTGGAGAACTAATCCACTTTATTGATTGGTCTGAACTTTTGTAATTGACTACTTAAGAGACATTGTGCGATACAAACATTGCATTTCAACATGAGATACATGGGGTTTCAAGTCTTGAATTTTAAACAGACAGAAAAGTTATCACTGCAAAAAATTGGACAGATGAAGAGCTGGATCGATGCACGGACAATTTCCGTATCAATTTCTGTTTAAGATTCAAGTTTTGTAAACTTTTTTCTGTCGTTATAGTTGTAAACACTCGACATCCCATCAAAAAAAAAAAGGAAAAAAAAAACATTGATCTTGAAAATGGAAAAAATAAATCGAAACATTGGCTTGGCTCTGGGAGTTTTAAAAATCATCAAAAATTGAAAACAATTACCAAGTTCAGAGTAGACTCCTTTGTTACTGCACAAAGCAAGGCCAAAAAAAACAAAAACAAACAAATAATACAAATTAATCTATGCTTTACATATCCTCAGACGTAACGCTAACATTGTTGACCTTGTTACAAATGCAATGTGAATGTACAATTCTGGTGACAACGAAGCACTGAGCTTAGCTTTAATCGTGGGGAGACAAAAAGGTCATGGAAGTGCATTTAACAGCCACTACAGCAAAGCAGAATCTGCACTACACTTGACTGTACCATATGCAAAGTTAAAACTGCAGATTGTTACAACAGTATATTAGGAACCAGTAACAAGCTGAAATGCCATACAAGCAGATTTCTCAGAATTATGAATGTCGATCGAAAAATCTGCGATTTGCATGAGCTCAGATCATTTATAAAACAGGTAGTATGATTTTTCTTTATATTCTGTTAAAAGTTACAATGCAAAAAGTGCAACAACGGTGCAGTTTCTTGTTTGGTTGGTTTTGTATCTTTTTTTTTTTGTTTTTTTTTGGAAAGTCAAACACACTGAATTCAGACATCTGCCAGAACAATATCAAAGACATGAGAAAACACCGATGAATATTTCAGAGGGGGAAACTGTAAGCTGCCTTCCTCCAGCCAACTGGCGTGGTGACTGTTCTTAGCAGGAAAGGGTTACAAACATGTTTTTTTTTCCCCGGCTCCACATCTCAAAAAAAAGAGAAAATTGAACATTCTGCATCAGCTCAGAAAAAAAAAAAAAAAAAAAAAAAAAGCTTCGTTACTAGATCAGCTTGGGGCTCAATAACAGCGAAAAACAAATGACAATAAATTAAAATACACGTTGAGCTTATTCTTTCACCTTCAACAAAAAGAAACTTCAACACCAGTGTTCAGAACATACAGGCACACCCCAGAGAAAAGAAGGAACAGAAAATTTTTGCTAGGGGGAGGAGAGGAATCGATAAAATGATTTTTTGTTTTTTCCCGAATGAAAGAAAAAGCAGAATAACCCATGCGTTACTTCCACAGTGCTGCCAAGGACTCGTGTCAAATTTACAACGGTCGAAATGTAAAGCGTGTGTTCTTTTAAGTACTAAATTTTCAATTCGGCGATAACCCACAACGCTCCTGGGGGGCGGTGGGTGCTGTGCGCTGGTGGGGGGCTTCCCCGCGCCCGTTTCCGCGGCGACGGCGCACGCGGCGGGTGACTTCACTGCGTCTCAGTGCGGCTCGCGCAGGTCCTGCACCCTGCGGCTGCATCGGTGGCTAAACACACACCTCCTCGCAAAATAGACAAAAAACGAAACCACCAAATTTTTTAAAAGCAACATAAAAACAAAAAGGGTCAAGTAAAAGAACGAAAAACAAACACCGCAAAAGAAAAGTTTCTCTATTTACATACGATTTAAGGACAAAGTGTTTTTTTTTTTTTTACAAAGAAAAAAATTTAACAAAATTGAAGAAATAAGTCTCTCAAAGTTTTTTTTTTTTTTTTTTTTTTAAACATTAGAAGTTCTTCATCTTCATTTCTCTTGCTGTCTTTTTATTTTTTGTATTTTTGTTAATTTTTTTAAAACAAGTCTAAATTGCTGGCTTTTCATTTTAGTTTTTTAAATGTTTTTTCTTCTTCTTCCTTTCGTGACAGACAGACTGCACGCCAAAGCTTCGCGACGCGAGACTCCTGGAGTCCTGAAGGTTCAGCCAATCGCACGGCTCCTCCCCGGCTCCCGCCTCCGCGCCTGTCTGTCTGTCCGTCTGTCCATCCGTCCGTCCGTCCTCCCGGCCGGCCTCAGCTGCCGCCGCCAGGCCGCCCATCGGGCCTGCGCAGCGATGTCACAGTCAGGGTGAGGGTGGTGGGGAGGTGGGGGGCGGGGCTAGAGGCGGGACCCGGGGGCCGAGGCGCCTCCTCCTCCCCCCCCGGGCCGAGGTGGCTCAGTCGTCGCTGTCCGACAGGGTCTCGTACTGCTCGGACAGCAGGGGCTCGCGCTCCCACACGCGGGCCTGGGGAACGGCGCCGCCCTGCTGGGCCTGCAGGGACGGCGAGGCGCAGGGCATGGAGGAGGGCGGCGTGCTGCTCAGCATGCGCATGGTCAGCGGGTTGTAGGGGAACTGCATGGAGCCTGGGGACAGAGGGGGGGGGTGAGGGGGGGACAGAGATGCGGGGCGGGGATGGGGGGGGGGGGCACAGAGAGGGGGGGAGCCGTCAGTAAACACCTCGAGATCCGCACGCGCTCCGCCACAGCTGCCCTCACCCGGCCTCCAAAAAAGAAAAGGAGGTCGAAAATAAAAACGGGAAAAACAAGCTTCATTTTTTGGGTGGTGACCGGGCAGTCGGCCCAGTAGGACATCTCTCACAGCTGATTCAATAAGGCCACACCCCCCCCCCCCCCCCCACCATTTCATTTTGGGCACAAGGGGCAGACAGAAGCTGCTATTCTCAGAGGTTTGTTTGTATTTTATTCATTTATTTTTGCTTTGTTTTACCAGGAGAGTCCCATTGGAATTGCTAGCTCTTGTACAAGGGTGCCCTGGGCCAAGTGGCAGCAAGCAGTGCAGTAAGTAAGACGATACAAGACGATACAAAATTGATAAAACAGCTATAGGATAATGGCACTGGAAAAATGCCAGTGCTGCTTGCAGTTACAGTGTTTTGAATAAAGTCCTTGAATTCAGCCAAAGTAAATCTTTATTTAAACGGGCTATAGCTGTTTTTCTAGATTGTTCAGTGACCGCGGGAAGGCCAGAGGGGGCGGGGACTGACCGGTGGAAGACGGCCGGTCCTCCCAGGTCCAGGCCGGGGCCTGGCGGTGGTAGTCCCCCTCCGAGTGCACGGACGACACGGACGACGGGCGCTCTCCCCCGGCGTACCCCTGCCCCGGGTTCGGGGACTTGGACTTCCGGCTGTTGGCTTTGCCCAACAGCTTCTGCTTGCCGGCTGACATGCCTGGGGGGGGGAGAGAGGGGGGGGGGCAGGGCAGTGAAAAAGCTGTAACCGCAGAGTACTTTTCCTTCCCTGTTCCACTGTGACCAGCTCTCACAGACCTAACGCATCACCCCCCTGGAGCAGCATCTCCCCCTGCAGTCAACGGCAGGTCATCAAGTCATCAAAACTATGAGTCATAGTGCGCGTCTGAGTGTACGTGTCAGAACGACGTGTTGGTGAAAAGGCTGGTGTGCGTGTCTCTGTGACAGAGGGAGTCAAACCTCAGTTAGGATAAGGGCTGGTGTGCGAGTGTGTGTGTGTGCGCGCGCGCGCGGGTAAATGTGTGTGTGTGTGCGTGCGTGTGTGTGTGCGAGTGAGAGAGTCAGACCTGTGTTGGGGAAGGGGCTGGTGTGTGTGCGTGAGTGAGAGGGTCAGACCTGTGTTGGGGGAGGGGCTGGTATGTGTGTGTGTGTGTGTGTGTGTGTGAGAGGGTCAGACCTGTGTTGGGGGAGGGGCTGGTATGTGTGTGTGTGTGTGTGAGTGGGAGGGTCAGACCTGTGTTGGGGGAGGGGCTGGTGTGTGTGTGTGTGTGTGTGAGTGGGAGGGTCAGACCTGTGTTGGGGGAGGGGCTGGTGTGTGTGTGTTTGTGTGAGTGAGAGGGTCAGACCTGTGTTGGGGGAGGGGCTAGCCTCCTGCCGCTCCATGCTATTGGGCTGGGAGCCGCTTCCCTGGTGATCGTCATGCTTGTCCTCAAAGTTGCCCATCAGCGCTTTGCGAATGATGTCCTCCAGGCCCAGGTTACTGGCTGGATCCCCGAAGGAGGGATTCCTGGAGCTGATGCTACCTACAGGGACACGACGGATGAGAGACAAAATCAGCAGGTGACCACACAATGGAAAATAAAGGCTATGAGAGAAATGCAACATAATGAGAAATTAAGAAAATATAACTTTCTGCAAAGAGAAATCACAGTTTGATATGACTGATACGTAAAACTGAAAAAAATTCTTACATTAGTACAAAGCTATTTTAATACTCACTTGAGCTAGTTACTGCAGGCAAGTTAAATATTTCAGTGCCAGGCTGTGCGCTTGCTGGAAAAATAAAATCACAAAGATTTAAGCAGTGACTATGAACAAAATTACCTATAACATTTAAATATGAATCAAGTTAAAATATAAGTTCTTAAAGTCAGAAGTTCAGCATTCTTCAGAACTTTACATCTCCTGTTCAGTGCAATATATCAAAGAAATACTTCAAAGACATCAGAGAATTTGGGAAAAAGGGTGGTTTCAAAGTCACACAGGCATTTATCCCCCCAAAAATGCAGAGCATTCCAATTTTGATCTGTAAGAGTATTTTTACAACTGCACCAAAGTACTGGTAGCTACTTTAAAAGTTGCAAATATCACATTCACAAAAATACAAGCACACTACAGCTATTAAAAAAAACAAAAACAAAGTGCAAGTAAATATATTAACCAGACACACTGAGGCAGGCCAATTCATAATGGCTAAATACAATACAACGGTGGCCTACGAAATATTTGAACAATACACTTGGACTTCATTTTGCAGCACAGAAGAGAGGATAAATCATAGTAATTAATTAATATAAGCAGATCTTTGAGGGGTTATATATACAGAGTTCAGTCCACCGATTTAATTGACAAGTTAACATTCAACATTAGGGATGCACCAATATATCGGCCAACGACCGGTATCTGCCAAAAAAAAAGAATTTGCACATCCGTTGCCATCGGCTGATTGTTTTAAACACAAGCGACGGCCAGCTCCAGTTATGTCAGTCAAAAGGAAAAAGGTCCACTGTTTATCTGTTTATTTGCAATCCAATACTGGTTTTAATTTGCCTGTCAGATACAAAACAATTGCATTTTATTTTCCATACACAGTGTTTCCCCCTATAATTGCTGCCGGACTGACAAGACCCTTTTGTAAAATGCTAAAAATAATGCCAAATATCTATTCACTTGGAAATCAAATCTCATTTGCACCTGGGAGGCTCTGTGGGGCGCTGTTCCAAAACATAAGTCAACCTCTATGTCGTTGCCAGGGAAACTCGAGACGATGAGACAGGAGACATGCTGGCTTTCTTACCCTTCTTCTCCAAGCCTTCATCTCAAAGTGAAGGTAAGCTTCAGATATTTAATATCTTTTTGTGTGCCCTTGTTTTATTCATATTATATTTCATCCAGTGAGAATGCTTCTGAAATAGACGACCCCAACAAGTCCCTGGCACTTCAATTTCATCAGATGCATATTAATTTGATCAAATATATTTTTCTAAGAAATCTTATTTGTCCCTGAAGTTTGTAACATTGTTAAAGATGCTCTGTATGCAATTGTGGAGTCTTAATTATAATGTGGCATAGGTTACACAGCTTATTTTTATGTAATAAATGAAGCATTTTAAGTTATCATCTCCCAGTGATAATTTTGTTCTAAGTCCTGAACATACAGAGCAAACCGAAATTTGAACTCAAATTATAGGCCTAATTGCAGACTGCCTGCTGCAACATCGCACCACCGCATGTCTGTTTAGGGGTTTTTCGGTGCGTACCACCAGGCCTGAAAACAATTCTCGGGGAACCACTGATATTTTAGGAATGAACTTCCAGCTGGAGGAATGTACATTACTTAACATATTTCAGGAACACACTTTCAGTTGAGGGAATGCAGTTTATGTTGGATGAATGAGAAGAAATGTCATAGAAAAATAAATGTTCAACTTTGCTGCATCGCTTCAAAGTTGTGTAATTAAAATTGCGGTTTTTAGAATGGCAAGATTCTATAAACAGATTTTATAGACAAAAAAATCTTACGGGAGCAGAACCACCAAACTATCGGGACTGGCATCGGCCAAATCCCCCCCCTAATAATCGCGAATCAGTATCGGTCAGAAATGTTCATACCGGTGCATCCCTAACTCGACATAGCAGGTTATTATTTTATTTTTTTCTGGTGTCAAACGTTAGTGCTGGAGAGGTACGAAGAGATAAGAGGAGACCCACTTACCCACGTCCGAGTCACCGCCACCAGAGGAGTTCAACTTACGAAATATCTCCTGCTTCTTGGATTTCACCATTGGGGAGGTGTTCTCCAGTCTAGTAAAGAAGGAGGGCTGGTAGCTCACGCTCCCCGGGGAGCGGGAGTCGTTCCTGTGACGGAAGAAAGGGGGCGCGGCTGAGTCCCGCGCGTGCCGCTCGGCGTTTCCGCTCGCGGCGTGTCGCACGCGGCTAAAGCAAGAACGGCGGCGGCGGGCTAAACGTTACCCGTCAAAGTCGGGTTCCTTATTTTTAACTCTGCTCTACTCCAAGCCCGCTGTCAAGGTGCTTTTCATCAACACACAACCATCCTCCAGTCATACATTTACCATGCAAATTTGAGAATTGTGTGATTCTACATAACAGGTTTGGATAAAAACCAAACATAATTTTTTAAAAACTCTAGGCTAAACAGTTTCGCAAACATTCTTCAAACTTGTTTTTTTTTTTTTTAGGATTTACGGTATACTATGCAGGATTTTTACCATGAAGATTTTATAAAATAACCATGCTCAGTCACATCTGTGATGGACTGGACCACAGCAAGGCAAAAAAATCCTGCGTAGTGTGCCTTTGAGCCTAAAAAGTATTAATTACATTTAGGATCCAAGTCCTTTTTAAAGTGACAAGAGAAGATACATGTTAGAATTACTCCACAGAGCAACAAATGTCCACAGAGTGAATAGTGGAGTGGGCCCTTCGGTACTAGACCAGCACGTGGAGAAATGATTCTCTTTAGCCTCCTGGCCCTTTGAGAGGCCACCCGTAAGCAGGGGGTTATTTTGGGGGCGGTCTGCAGTACCTCTGCTCCGCGTGCTCGGCCTCCCGTCTCTGAGCCTGCTGCAGCATGGCCTCCTGCTTGTCGAAGCCGGGGTAGCTCTGCGGGGGGGAGATGGGCTCGTAGCTCTCCAAGGCCCCGCCGCGCTCCGGGGACTTGCCGGGCCTGAGGGGGGGAGGGGGGCTACGGTTAAGGAAGGCTCTCATCCCCCCCCCACTGACCAAAACACAGGACACCGAATCAGTGACCAACTGGACCAACACACCGACCGACTGAAACGCAGAGGCATTGGTTAGGCTTCCGATTCAGTCGTCTGACATATTCATGTACACGTATGGGCCGGGAGTCCCTTAGTCACAATAACCAGGGTTCAACTGTTCATAAACTCACAACAGCTACAAGGTGACCTCTTCCATTTCATACTATGTTTAGGGATTCAGCTGAAGGTTTTGTCTAGAGCAATTCTGGATTAGATTCCATGGAAATGGAAATGGATTTTTTTAAATAAACGTAATATCCATTTATATGGCTGAAAATTAACAGAAGCAATTCAGTTTAAGTACCGTATTGACGGGGGAAAAAATAGCAGCAGTAGTGGGAATCCAACCTGCAGTCACTGAGTGACAAACCCAGGTCCCTGACCATGATGCCTTGCAACTCGCTGAAGTACAGTACAGTATAGTAAGCACATCGGACTGGGTCTGTGCTGCCAACTGGCTGCAGACAGGGGGAGGGGGGGACACAGGGGGACAGAGGGACAGGGAGACAGCGGGGACACAGGGGGACAGAGACACAGGAAGACGGGGGGACAGAGACACAGGAAGATGGGGGGACAGAGACACAGGGGGACAGAGACACAGCAGGGACACAGGGGGACAGAGACACAGCAGGGACACAGGGACACAGGGGGAACAGAGACACAGCAGGAACACACAGGGACAGGGTGCAGTACCTCGCTCTGGGCTTGTCGGAGGCGTTTTCGGGCGACACCCTGCTGGGCGGTCGGGAGTGGTGCGGGGCCTGGGCCTGCGGCGGCTGCCCCTGCGACTCGGGGCTGTAGCGGCTGGGCAGCTTGGCGCGCCCGGGCCCGGCGCTCAGGGCCGCGGGGGCCGAGCTCTGGAATGTTCCGGGGGAGGAGGAGGTGGCAGGCGGCGCCTGGGGGCCGCCCTGGTTCCTGGCAAAGTCCTGGGTGATGATGTGCTGCGGGAACAGGTGCTCGGTCAGAGACGGGCCCTCCCCAGCGCCTAATGGGCCCTCGGCCCCCGACGGCCCGGTTCTTACCGAAATGTGGTCTGCCAGGGTCATGACGCGGTGCGTCTTGGGGACCTGGCCATACGCCTCGGCCTGGGAGGTGGGGGGCTGCTGGGGGCAGGGCGGCTCGGCCTGCTGGCGGTAATGTCGCCATTCACAAGCAAGTCTAGCTGTAACCGCATTTTATGTAATGTACCGACTGATCGTTAAAAAAAGCTGTGCTAGAAAGATAATATAAATCAGCATAATTCATATCCAGTTATAGCTTTTTAAAGTAATTTACAGTTTCATTTAGAATTAAACAATCAACACAAATGTCAACCATGGAAATAATTACATGAAATGTTAATAGTTATAGTTTGAAATAGAAACATAGTGATACTGTATTGTCATATTTTTCAGATTCTAAAGTTGAAATCTTATTGACGAAAAGTAAATGCATGGCCTTGTCAAACATGGGCTTAGAGCCCCTCCTTGTGGCTATTTTATGGTATTGCCAATCAGGGTTTTTTCACCACTTCAGATCACAGATGCGGACAACTTCCACATTGCGAAAATCATGTGTTGATATCAGAAATGTTGTTCTAACTGATTCCAAGTAAGTCTGGCTTTAGATTAGCCAAATGCATAACAAAGAACCAACAACAGTACGATTTATGGCATATTGAAGAAAAAATAGTATAATCATAAATGCTTTACAACATAAATTACAACAAGCAAGAGCTTTTGATTTAAAAGTATTTTTCGTTGTCTCCATGGATTAACAAAAAAAAACTATCAATTCTAAGGTGAATGTACACCAAGAATACTTCCAATAAAATTGTCTGCAGTCAACAACAGTTATTTGCTTCATGTAAAAGGCTCAAGAACAGCTGTCTCTACCGTACTAACTGACTTGAAAGACAAAGTGAAACAGGAAAAAGTGTAGTGGGACAGGAGGCTATCTGTCAAGTTTCAATGGGGTGACGCATACACGGCCATAGCATCTTCCAGGGAGGGTTTCAATAGACAGGCTTTTCCCTGTCTCTACGCACCCAAGCAGCATAAGGCACCGTGTGGATACTCCAATTCCCCACCTTGTCACAGGAACACTACGCTGTAGAAGATTCTGCCATTTTGTATGTTAAACCAATGCCCATTCTTACTGCAGTCATTTTTCATCATATTTATTGCAAAGAGCAAGACGCTCCCTGGCGACATCACCATCTAATCAAACTCAATTTAAAAAAAAATCCCCTCCCAACCGCGAGATCCCTTAATGGATGAAAGGCGCTATTCACTGTGAATGACATTTACCAAAAGTTCACCTTTTCATCCTTTCATTTTATTTTAACTTAAAATAATATCGATACTTTCGTTTGGACTTAACGTTGTGTTGTGTAAAGTTGCGGCATATGGTTCGTTCTTACTCACTTTGTGATGTCTCTTGATAAACCTTCCTTATGTCTCTTAAAAGTTGTTCGGCGACTGCTGGCAAATATGAAGACATTTCTGGCACTGCGGAAATTGAGTTCCCTGAATCAAGAGGACGCCTGCTAGCTAAGGTTCGACTAAGGTTAGCTAAATACACATGGCATCAATTTTCTAGCAAAGATCACTAACCGAGGTAATTACCATTACTTTTTTCACTTGTGTATCGTTACCACATCACATTACTACTGTCTGGCAACTAGCTTAAACGCATTACATGGACGTTTTACTATATGATTACATGTAATACACATCGCTAGCTCATGTAACCAAAAACATAAACGAAGTAAAAACACACAACTTCACAACTTCACAAGCTACATGTCAGTCAGATTTGTCTACAACCCTCGAAATTTCGCGCGCACTGTTAGCGTAGAAGGGGTACACGTCACGAATGGGATTTTGGTAGTTGTAGTTCACATTGAAACTTAATCACAGCACTACAACTTAAACGTCGAAGTGCACTGAGCTTGTGTGCCAGGTTTGTAAATTTCACGCTAAATTTACGACACCTACAGTGAACTACATAAGAAGTTCAGTACAGTTCAGTGAACACCTACGTAGCCAACTACCGTGTAAGTAAATACAATGGTCTTGTTCATTAATCTTAAGCAGACAGTGATTCTGGTTACCAAAATGGAAGCACGTTCCCAGCCTATGGCGCCCCCTAGCAGAAACAAAATGGGTATGAGTATTTAAAATGTAAAAAAAAAAATATTTTCTTATTTTAAGTTGGCTTAAGGCAGACCTGCCAACCTGCACGCATTTTGTGTACCAACCACGCAATTCTTGGTCAAAATACGCATGTACGAAATGCCAACTGAAACTACGCAAAAAAAAAAAAAAGGATATATATTATTCTAATTCAATTACGGAAAACAATCAATCAATACAAAACAATTCCGTACATTTACTCGGTATTTAAACTACATCCCTCGGATTGGACCAGATGCGACCTTGTGCTTGTGGTTCTGTAACCCCTCCCCGACTAACTCAGCGTCCACTGATACACAGCGGTACTTTATTATCCACCGAGGCGTAACGCTGCATTGCTGAGGTAAAATGAGAAGTGGGAGAGTAATAATCAAGCACAAAAATATTACCGTAATGTTAACATATAAAACGTTAAAACATGTTCGGCAACTTTACGTGATGATGCATTTCAAGAGGTATATCCTAAGGCAATACATTTGTGTATATAGTTAGCCGTAGTAGTAGCTCGCATACGATTTAGCCTCGTTACGAGACGGCTACGGTGTGAATAATTGATGGAATTATTTAGCTGCAGTAACTCAAACGCCACGGTGACTCCCTGTTCTAACTTTGAATCGCGCACACTGTTGGAGCAAAATATGCAATGGCCGTACCTCCGCCCCGCAAAACTTCCGAACCATGCATTTTGCACATTGTGCATTTATGCTTTTCACATTAGCCACCAAGTAGCTTCATGTAATAATTTAGCCAAACCTCTAGTTACAAAGGCCTACATTCCTAGATAATTTTTCAATTGAATACTTTTTTTTAATTAGCCCTATATGATGTGTGCCTATATAAGCTGATTAAATTATTTAATTATTAAATAAAAATGGAAATCATGAACAGAAACTTGGTTTTATTCATAATTGACAGTGTTTTACATGACAACATAAGCTTTTTTTAACATGACAACATAAGTTTCTGCAAATACTTGAAAATGAAAACATATGTTACAATATACAAAATAAATTATTTCCATTTTTATTAAAAAATTAAATGCAATTCACTTATGGTTATCAGTTTGTATAAGCACACATATCATATAATGAAATATTAATCATGAAAAAAAAAAATGGTTTTAAGCAGGTGTACTCAAAACTTTTTACTTGAAAGTATATCATAATATAGCCCAGTGCAGTGCAAGTGATATTTTAGAATCAGGTCAAATTATACAATTTTGCCTGATCACGTCTACAGTCAAAACTAGAATTATGAAGAAAGGCTTGTGTGTGTGTGTCTGTGTGTGTCTCTTGCAGACTGTCATGTGCAAAGCGAAGTGGTGCGAAAGCATGTGAACTAAGCATTACACTGACTATAGCGGTATTCAAAATATTTTGGCACGTTTGCAGGTCTGGCTTAAGGTATATCGAATAGTGTTAAACTACATTGCAACTTCAAAAATATGAAACATTAATTACTGATCTAATGTGTCTGTACATACATGACATAATATATTAGCCTACACATATCTGGGTAATGGACACAACAAACACAACAAAATGGCACAGACAAGTATACATTTATTAAACAGCATTGCATTACCAACGAGGCAATCCCATGCACCACAGCAGAGACAATGGAAACTATTGAAATTAAGAAGTATGTGACCCAGTTTAACATAGTACTTCACTTATTTTTATTGTTTATTGACAAAGAAATACATATGAAAATCCAAAAACAGTTAATGCACATCCCTCTTTCCACAGCCCCCACAATTCTGAGATTATTTTACAGTTTAAATATGTAATACATTTTATAAATGCAGTATCACAAAGTAAATAAAATTAAAACTGAAATTCAGCTACGCAGGCATAGATAGAGGATGGCATTTCTTGTCCATCGCCTGAGGGAAAAAAATCTTTCTTAAGTCAAAATATAGAGCTGGGACATCCAACACTAGAAATCATATAAATAAATAAATAAATAAATAAATAAACTAATGATAGGTTGCATAAAATATGTTTACACATTCAGAAATGTAAATAGTCTTCATTCAAATGATTATTCTGGGAATAAAATGAAAAACGCATCTGAATGCATAGCAGATCTGAAAATGTGAAAATTACCTTCATCCTGTTTTCTGTTACTGCTACTGCTACTACTATGGCAACCTTCGATTTCCTGGGGAAGTTGGCCCGTGAGATCAAAATTAACTCAGGGACCTCAGGGCCAAGCATCATTATAATGAATCACAATTCAAGATATTCCATATTGTTTCAAGGGATTATTAATCACTAACACATTGAGCTTAAAAATGTATCCTTAGCATTTTAACTTCATAATACAGTGCAATCTAAAAAGTGCCTGAAATAAGGAGAAACAACGACACATTAGAGGGAATGTCTAAAGCTGAATTAAACTCAGAGGAAGTGTTTGGTTGAATTCAACACATTTTGTGAGGCCCATCAAAGATAATGGAGGAAACAACAAGATACACATATTGTATATAATTGAAGTAATCTGAATCAGATTATAGTCTATTGGGGAATTTACTGGGCATGCATTAAAACAATGATCTGGAGAGCTCACTCAAAAGAAACCGTGCTAGTTTGCAAGTTTGTCATGTAAGAAAATACAGCAACATGAACAAATTAATTGTTATTCAATTCAACATGATGACTTCCTGAATAAATATCAACTCAATACATATGTACAGTGAAACACTGATTAAAATAATACTTGTGACATATAATTAGTTTTCACCAAATTGTTTGAATATGCATAAGAACATTTTATTGGCTGCCTAAGGTGTTATAAATTGTTACAAAATAGAAGTTGCATAGGCTGTGAACAAAATAGCTCACTTATGACAAGGTTGGAAAAATCCTATTTGTTCCCTTTCAAACAAGAATAGTTCTTCCACTATATCATGTTTTTGTCACAAACAGAAAATCCACCTAGTTAGTGCTCTCCAGTTACTCAAACTGTTAACTCTTTGGGCCCACAAAATTGTGTGTAACACATCCCTGACATTTCCCATAGAATTATAACTACCATGCTAAAAAATTGTTTTGTGCCGCACAATATATACATACTGCTATATTAATACTAAAGGTAAGGTCTGTGCATTTACAGAGAATCAAAGCATTGATATCAGAGTATGTTGGATATTTAATTTTTTTTTAAAGACAGAAAATGAAAGTCTAACCTTGATAGTAGTTCACGTTGCTGTACAAATAATTATCTGTATATTCTAAAGAGGACGAGGCAAAAGAAATTTAGTACTTCTCTTTCAATTTGTATTTTCAAGAAATGTCTCTTTTGAATCAATACATATACCTATGCTGTAGAATCATGAAATACATGCCCATAATATTTTTTACATAAGTTGTATTTGAGTTAAACTGGACTAACCTTTGCATGCTCAACATTACAACATATTGTGCATGTTTAAAAATTAAATTTAATGAATAACAATTATGATACATCATTTTAAGATAAGGCATACAATGTATTGCCGTCTTTTAAAATATCCTTTTCTTATTAAATGGTGATTTATGTATGTACAATGGCAATAAAGATGGGGTTGTCTTGAACAGTATGCTATGTCATAACACTGTAATATGGTCAGCCAGAAATCTTACCAGTAGTGGAGCATCCAGAACTGTGGCTGAAGTTAAATGGAGAGAAAGAAAAAAATGAACATATCTCAGGATATACAACTGATTTTAAGGTCTAGTTTTGGTAAATTATAATTTCAAAAGAAAAACTGTACGAAGTCGAATGAATCTGGACCTTGATGTGTAACAAATAAATTCATAGAAATTACCTTGGCTGCTGCACCTTAACACCTGTGAGGAAGAAAAGTCTGGCTAAATGTTGTGTGCATTTTATTTATGTACAATTATGTGTCACAAATTAAACTGGCATGTGCACGTTAACAGATACACTGTAAACACACACCACCAACAACAAAAGTCCTAGGTCAAGATTTTCTTTCAACTGTGTGTGTTTGTGTGTATTAAAGTGGCGAAAGAGGGTTCTCACATCTATACCGTACACAGCAAGCGCAACCAAGGAGCAGTAAAAGGAAGACCCCCCCGCCAGCTACGCAGTACCGGTAGTTCACCATCGCACCCGGCCGTGCACCTGTACCGGAAAAGGGAGGCACAGGAAACAATGTTAGCCTCTGTACACAATGGTGATCTGTGGAAACCGCAAACGGAGCACTCCACCCCTGCTATCTGTTTCACACTTGTTATTCAGGAACTTTGTCTCAGACCAACTAAATCCGGTTAAAGAAACATAAGCATTTCACTGCAATGCAGAGTAAGTCTGCCTGCACTGCTATTTTAAAGGGATAAACAACAAGTTAAAAATGTTGAACTTTAAGACATCAGGCCATGATCATTTTAGCTCAATTAAAATGGGTCCATTCATGCGGTTTTGCTTTTTTTAAAAATATGATGACAATGCCTGACAGTGTTTAAAGGAGTACCATGGTGGTTGAACGTGACACTTCCCAGTTGTGTTCAGGCAACAACAAAACAAATGTGCATAATTTTTTTATTCTTCAGTCATTTCAATGTACTTTAAAACGTATTTTTCTAAGCCTAAATTTCCCACTATAAAAATTCACCCGTCTGGGCGTGGTAATGAGAACCGTCAGTTAGCTATGATTGACAGACCGTGCCTCGTTACCATAGCTCGCCCCATGATACGCTCTCTCTTTGGGAGACTGAATTTTCACAAGCTAGCTAGCTTAGTAGTATATCAGGTATCGATAGATAGCTAAGGTAAGGACGTTGACTTATATCCAATTATAATTTTTGCTATCTAGCTAGCCAAGTTAAGATAAAAGCACAACTATAACGTGCTCATAAAAGCAAACTAGCAAGCTAACGTTATCGATAACATTGCCTTATGAAAGCAAACCTACTAGCTAGCTAACGTTAGCTAGCTAGCTAAATGAATATAACCAGAAATAATCTAAAGGCACTCTAATATAAGTGAACCTAACGTTAGTCAAATATTTGCATTGTCTGAACAGCAGGACGGTGTGTCCTGTCAGATTTCTTTAAGGGGCGTGGGAATGGGAGTGGTTACTGTATTCGTGACGTAGCAAAATGACAACTTTCTCAACCGGTTGAAAATAGGACGATGAATTTAAAACGCATATTTCTCAAAAAATACAGAATGGACATATTTAATACTTTGCTCATTGTGTTTCTTCAATGCCTCTTGTGCAAATAGCACATAAAACCGAGAAAGTGTGAAAATCACCATGGTACTCCTTTAATAATGAGCTCGCTCATACAGGAATGTTACATGTGCAGGCACCTCAAAAGATAAAGCGTAAAAGATTTTTGTGCCCGGGACAAAAATTTTCCTGCATGTATCATTCAATTATATTTACCACATGTTCACAGCCCATGGGGCCCCCATGTCTTTAAGACAATGTCCCCGGTTGCCCCCGGTTTTGTGTTTCTTGTTTAACCCTTTAAGGTGTGAGATCACAAATATGCGATTAGAATGTTCTTCTGAACTGGACAGTCTAATGCTGATGAACGATCACAACTGGCAATTGAAAGCAATGGCGTGCTAGAAGACTGACTTGAAATTGTGAAAAAGAAACCTACTCTTCGAAGGGTTAAACAGCTTTGAAAAAGTGAGCACCCGGTCCCAGTGCCACCAGCACCGAATTCAAGGACTGTTCAGTTACCTGCTTTTCGCAGACTGAGTTCCACCTCTTGACAGCCAATGCTACAGTTGATCCCCTCAAACAGCTCACAGTGGTACAAGCCCAGGTCAGATTCTTGGACCGATCTCATAAGGATGGAGAAGTTGCCTTCGTGGAAAAGATGTTTGAAGACTCCAACTCTGCCTTTCTTATAATCCCAGAATAAGGCTTCTTCAGGCAGCTTGAGCTGCACCAAATAATTGAATTGGCTCTGTCTCCACAAAACAGCCAGCGCCGAACTCTGGGCCTCCTGGAGCAGGCCAGGCTGGAAGCTGCAGGGCAGAAGGACATCAGCGTCGAGCGGAACGGCCAGACCAAGCCTGACTGGCTCACAAGGTCTTTGGCAGTGGCTCTGTCCTGAACAGAAAACAAGAGTAATGTGATGGAAACTCAACAACAAACGAACCACGACACAAATATACCCTAAAATTTTTAATTCACAGTATGGTAACCTTTCAGAAGATTTTCAGACATTTTCTGTGCCAATTCTTTGTGTTGGTTTTAATGGGAACATTGAGGGGGGGGGGGGGGGGAAGATTTTTGATTAAATTAACAAAGAATGCCTTCATTAAGTCATATGAAGGATTCAATCAAATTAATATATGTACAGAATGGCATAATATACTACTTGGAACTTCAACATACAAATAAACAAGTCAATTTCTACAAAAATATTTTTTAGAACACTAAAATTTGATTTTACTTCAAAGAAGCTGAAATACAAATCATTTTAGTATAAAGACAAATATATTGATTCGATGAAAAAGACAACACGAACAGCCAAAAAATAACTGACACTTACCCATCACAGGAATCAAACCACAGCACAAGAATGTCCAGAAAGACCAATACTTATTGCATAGCATTGCTGATCATTAATGGCAGTTACTCAGAAAGATCTCACCTTATAGTGGACGAATAGCGTTTCCGGGTGGTGGTGAGAGAGTGGTGAAGTTTTCTTCGCCACAGTAACCTTACAATGTGGTTACTCTCTGCAGTGGCAGAATGCATCTTGCTTTGAGATACAGATGCTGCTGATTTAAATACTGCATTTCAGCTCTGAAAAAACACATTTTTAAGTCCTGAGACTAGTTACATATTATTCGTACCAATAACTGTATTGAACAATGAAATAAGGCTTACTCTGTATAGTGTTGTATATGCTGTAGTAAAAATAGTCACGACCTATGAACTACCTATGACCAGGCTATACTTGGTTTTGTTCCATGACCACAACATCCTGTTAGTTGTCAAGATGAGAGCACTTGCACGCCTGCATGCTGCAGCAATGATGGCAGTCGAACGGCTCAAAGGAGAACAACAGTTTAATGAAGCATTAAAGCACATGTCCACTGACCAACGCAGCTAACCAATTAAGCTTTCTAAACCAAAGCAGTAAGTCTGACTCCTGGTCGAAAATAAGTGTTCTCGGCTTGGATTTCTCATTGGTACAAAATACATTTATCTTGCCATTTTATTACACTGTCAATTACACTGTTGATGCAAATCACCCATCATACACACATTCTCAAACAAAAGGGGTTCTGTTCCTGCAAATGTTTTTAAAAAAATGAAATATGTGGAAGGAAAAGAAATGGACCTGACATTTCGAGAGGTGGAGAACTAATCCACTTTATTGATTGGTCTGAACTTTTGTAATTGACTACTTAAGAGACATTGTGCGATACAAACATTGCATTTCAACATGAGATACATGGGGTTTCAAGTCTTGAATTTTAAACAGACAGAAAAGTTATCACTGCAAAAATTGGACAGATGAAGAGCTGGATCGATGCACGGACAATTTCCGTATCAATTTCTGTTTAAGATTCAAGTTTTGTAAACTTTTTTCTGTCGTTATAGTTGTAAACACTCGACATCCCATCAAAAAAAAAAAAAAGGAAAAAAAAACATTGATCTTGAAAATGGAAAAAATAAATCGAAACATTGGCTTGGCTCTGGGAGTTTTAAAAATCACCAAAAATTGAAAACAATTACCAAGTTCAGAGTAGACTCCTTTGTTACTGCACAAAGCAAGGCCAAAAAAACAAAAAAACAAACAAATAATACAAATTAATCTATGCTTTACATATCCTCAGACGTAACGCTAACATTGTTGACCTTGTTACAAATGCAATGTGAATGTACAATTCTGGTGACAACGAAGCACTCAGCTTAGGTTTAATCGTGGGGAGACAAAAAGGTCATGGAAGTGCATTTAACAGCCACTACAGCAAAGCAGAATCTGCACTACACTTGACTGTACCATATGCAAAGTTAAAACTGCAGATTGTTACAACAGTATATTAGGAACCAGTAACAAGCTGAAATGCCATACAAGCAGATTTCTCAGAATTATGAATGTCGATCGAAAAATCTGCGATTTGCATGAGCTCAGATCATTTATAAAACAGGTAGTATGATTTTTCTTTATATTCTGTTAAAAGTTACAATGCAAAAAGTGCAACAACGGTGCAGTTTCTTGTTTGGTTGGTTTTGTATCTTTTTTTTTTTGTTTTTTTTTGGAAAGTCAAACACACTGAATTCAGACATCTGCCAGAACAATATCAAAGACATGAGAAAACACCGATGAATATTTCAGAGGGGGAAACTGTAAGCTGCCTTCCTCCAGCCAACTGGCGCGGTGACTGTTCTTAGCAGGAAAGGGTTACAAACATGTTTTCTTTTCCCCGGCTCCACATCTCAAAAAAAAGAGAAAATTGAACATTCTGCATCAGCTCAAAAAAAAAAAAAAAAAAAAAAAAAAAAAAAGCTTCGTTACTAGATCAGCTTGGGGCTCAATAACAGCGAAAAACAAATGACAATAAATTAAAATACACGTTGAGCTTATTCTTTCACCTTCAACAAAAAGAAACTTCAACACCAGTGTTCAGAACATACAGGCACACCCCAGAGAAAAGAAGGAACAGAAAATGTTTGCTAGGGGGAGGAGAGGAATCGATAAAATGATTTTTGTTTTTTTCCCGAATGAAAGAAAAAGCAGAATAACCCATGCGTTACTTCCACAGTGCTGCCAAGGACTCGTGTCAAATTTACAACGGTCGAAATGTAAAGCGTGTCTTCTTTTAAGTACTAAATTTTCAATTCGGCGATAACCCACAACGCTCCTGGGGGGCGGGGGGTGCTGTGCGCTGGTGGGGGGCTTCCCCGCGCCCGTTTCCGCGGCGACGGCGCACGCGGCGGGTGACTTCACTGCGTCTCAGTGCGGCTCGCGCAGGTCCTGCACCCTGCGGCTGCATCGGTGGCTAAACACACACCTCCTCGCAAAATAGACAAAAAACGAAACCACCAAATTTTTTAAAAGCAACATAAAAACAAAAAGGGTCAAGTAAAAGAACGAAAAACAAACACCGCAAAAGAAAAGTTTCTCTATTTACATACGATTTAAGGACAAAGTGTTTTTTTTTTTTTTTTACAAAGAAAAAAATTTAACAAAATTGAAGAAATAAGTCTCTCAAAGTTTTTTTTTTTTTTTTTTTTTTTTTTTTTAAACATTAGAAGTTCTTCATCTTCATTTCTCTTGCTGTCTTTTTATTTTTTGTATTTTTGTTAATTTTTTTAAAACAAGTCTAAATTGCTGGCTTTTCTTTTTAGTTTTTTAAATGTTTTTTCTTCTTCTTCCTTTCGTGACAGACGGACTGCACGCCGAAGCTTCGCGACGCGAGACTCCTGGAGTCCTGAAGGTTCAGCCAATCGCACGGCTCCTCCCCGGCTCCCGCCTCCGCGTCTGTCTGTCCGTCCGTCCTCCCGGCCGGCCTCAGCTGCCGCCGCCAGGCCGCCATTGGGCCTGCGCAGCGATGTCACAGTCAGGGTGAGGGTGGCGGGGAGGTGGGGGGCGGGGCTAGGGGCGGGACCCGGGGGCCGAGGCGCCTCCTCCTCCCCCCCCGGGCCGAGGTGGCTCAGTCGTCGCTGTCCGACAGGGTCTCGTACTGCTCGGACAGCAGGGGCTCGCGCTCCCACACGCGGGCCTGGGGAACGGCGCCGCCCTGCTGGGCCTGCAGGGAGGGCGAGGCGCAGGGCATGGAGGAGGGCGGCGTGCTGCTCAGCATGCGCATGGTCAGCGGGTTGTAGGGGAACTGCATGGAGCCTGGGGACAGAGGGGAGGGGTGAGGGGGGGACAGAGATGCGGGGCGGGGGCACAGAGGGGGGGGAGCCGTCAGTAAACACCTCGAGATCGGCACGCGCTCCGCCACAGCTGCTCTCACCCGGCCTCCAAAAAAGAAAAGGAGGTCGAAAATAAAAACGGGAAAAACAAGCTTCATTTTTTGGGTGGTGACCGGGCAGTCGGCCCAGTAGAACATCTCTCACAGCTGATTCAATAAGGCCACCCCCCCCCCCCCCCACCATTTCATTTTGGGCACAAGGGGCAGACAGAGGCTGCTATTCTCAGAGGTTTGTTTGTATTTTATCCATTTATTTTTGCTTTGTTTTACCAGGAGAGTCCCATTGGAATTGCTAGCTCTTGTACAAGGGTGCCCTGGGCCAAGTGGCAGCAAGCAATGCAGTAAGTAAGACGATACAAGACGATTAGAACAATACAAAATTGATAAAATAGCTATAGGATAATGGCACTGGAAAAATGCCAGTGCTGCTTACAGTTACAGTGTTTTGAATAAAGTCCTTGAATTCAGCCAAAGTAATCTTTATTTAAACGGGCTATAGCTGTTTTTCTAGATTGTTCCGTGACTGCGGGAAGGCCAGAGGGGGCGGGGACTGACCGGTGGAAGACGGCCGGTCCTCCCAGGTCCAGGCCGGGGCCTGGCGGTGGTAGTCTCCCTCCGAGTGCACGGACGACACGGACGACGGGCGCTCTCCCCCGGCGTACCCCTGCCCCGGGTTCGGGGACTTGGACTTCCGGCTGTTGGCTTTGCCCAACAGCTTCTGCTTGCCGGCTGACATGCCTGGGGGGGGAGAGAGGGGGGGACAGGGCAGTGAAAAACCTGTAACCGCAGAGAACTTTTCCTTCCCTGTTCCACTGTGACCAGCTCTCACAGACCTAACGCATCACCCCTCTGGAGCAGCATCTCCCCATTCAGTCAACGGCAGGTCATCAAGTCATCAAAACTATGAGTCATAGTGTGTGTCTGAGTGTACGTGTCAGAACGACGTGTTGGTGAAAAGGCTGGTGTGCGTGCACGTGTCTCTGTGACAGAGGGAGTCAAACCTCAGTTAGGAGAAGGGCTGCTGTGCGAGTGTGTGTGTGCGCGCGCGCGCGGGTAAATGTGTGCGTGAGTGCATGCGTGTGTAAGCGTGTGTGTGAGTGAGAGAGTCAGACCTATGTGGGGGGAGGGGCTGGTGTGTGTGTGTGTGTGAGTGAGAGGGTCAGACCTGTGTTGTGGGAGGGGCTGGTATGTGTGTGTGTGTGTGTGTGTGAGAGGGTCAGACCTGTTTTGGGGGAGGGCCTGGTGTGTGTGTGTGTGTGTGAGTGGGAGGGTCAGACCTGTGTTGGGGGAGGGGCTAGCCTCTTGCCGCTCCATGCTATTGGGCTGGGAGCCGCTTCCCTGGTGATCGTCATGCTTGTCCTCAAAGTTGCCCATCAGCGCTTTGCGAATGATGTCCTCCAGGCCCAGGTTACTGGCTGGATCCCCGAAGGAGGGATTCCTGGAGCTGATGCTACCTACAGGGACACGAGGGATGAGAGACTAAATCAGCAGGTGACCACACAATGGAAAATAAAGGCTATGGGAGAAATGCAACATAATGAGAAATTAAGAAAATATAACTTTCTGCAAAGAGAAATCACAGTTTGATATGACTGATACGTAAAACTGAAAAAAATTCTTACAAAGCTATTTTAATACTCACTTGAGCTAGTTACTGCAGGCAAGTTAAATATTTCAGTGCCAGGCTGTGCACTTGCTGGAAAAATAAAATCACAAAGATTTAAGCAGTGACTATGAACAAAATTACCTATAACATTTAAATATGAATCAAGTTAAAATATAAGTTCTTAAAGTCAGAAGTTCAGCATTCTTCAGAACTTTACATCTCCTGTTCAGTGCAATATATCAAAGAAATACTTCAAAGACATCAGAGAATGTGGAAAAAAAGGGTGGTTCCAAAGTCACACAGGCATTTATCCCCCCAAAAATGCAGAGCATTCCAATTTTGATCAGTAAAAGTATTTTTACAACTTCACCATAGTACTGGTAGCTACTTTAAAAGTTGCAAATATCACATTCACAAAAATACAAGCACACTACAACTATTTAAAAAAAACAAAGTGCAAGTAAATATATTAAACCAGACACACTGAGGCAGGCCAATTCATAATGGCTAAATACAATACAACGGTGGCCTACGAAATATTTGAACAATAGACTTGGACTTCATTTTGCAGTACAGAAGAGAGGATAAATCATAGTAATTAATTAATATAAGCAGATCTTAAGGTTTGAGGGGTTATATATACAGAGTTCAGTCCACCGATTTAATTGACAAGTTAACATTCAACATTAGGGATGCACCAATATATCGGCCAACGACCGGTATCTGCCAAAAAAAAAGAACAATTTGCACATCCGTTGCCATCGGCTGATTGTTTTAAACACAAGCGACGGCCAGCTCCAGTTATGTCAGTCAAAAGGAAAAAGGTCTACTGTTTATCTGTTTATTTGCAATCCAAGACTGTTTTTAATTTGCCTGTCAGATACAAAACAATTGCATTTTATTTTCCATATTCAGTGTTTCCCCCTATAATTGCTGCCGGACTGACAAGGCCCTTTTGTAAAATGCTAAAAATAATGCCAAATATCTATTCACTTGGAAATCAAATCTCATTTGCACCTGGGAGGCTCTGTGGGGCGCTGTTCCAAAACATAAGTCAACCTCCCTGTCGTTGCCAGGGAAACTCGAGACGATGAGACAGGAGACACGCTGGCTTTCTTATCCTTCTGCTCCAAGCCTTCATCTCAAAGTGAAGGTAAGCTTCAGATATTTAATATTTTTTTGTGTGCCCTTGTTTTATTCATATTATATTTCATCCAGTGAGAATGCTTCTGAAATAAGACGACCCCAACAAGTCCCTGGCACTTCAATTTCATCAGATGCATATTAATTTGATCGAATATATTTTTCTAAGAAATCTTATTTGTCCCTGAAGTTTGTAACATTGTTAAAGATGCTCTGTATGCAATTGTGGAGTCTTAATTATAATGTGGCATAGGTTACACAGCTTATTTTTATGTAATAAATGAAGCATTTTAAGTTATCATCTCCCAGTGATAATTTTGTTCTAAGTTCTGAACATACAGAGCAAACTGAAATTTGAACTCAAATTATAATTGCAGGCCGCCTGCTGCAACATCGCACCACCGCATGTCTGTTTCAGTGCGTACCACCAGGCCTGAAAACAATTCTTGGGGAACCACTGATATTTTAGGAATGAACTTCCAGCTGGAGGAATGTACATTACTTAACATATTTCAGGAATACACTTTCAGTTGAGGGAATGCAGTTTATGTTGGATGAATGAGAAGAAATGTCATAGAAAAATAAATGTTCAACTTTGCTGCATCGCTTCAAAGTTGTGTAATTAAAATTGCGGTTTTTAGAATGGCAAGATTCTATAAACAGATTTTATGAACAAAAAAAATCTTACGGGAGCAGAACCACCAAACTATCGGTACTGGCATCGGCCAAATCCCCCCCTAATAATCGCGAATCAGTATCGGTCAGAAATGTTCATACCGGTGCATCCCTAACTCGACATAGCAGGTTATTATTTTATTTTTTTCTGGTGTCAAACGTTAGTGCTGGAGAGGTACGAAGAGATAAGAGGAGACCCACTTACCCACGTCCGAGTCACCGCCACCAGAGGAGTTCAACTTACGAAATATCTCCTGCTTCTTGGATTTCACCATTGGGGAGGTGTTCTCCAGTCTAGTAAAGAAGGAGGGCTGGTAGCTCACGCTCCCCGGGGAGCGGGAGTCGTTCCTGTAACGGGAGAAAGGGGGCGCGGCTGAGTCCCGCGCGTGCCGCTCGGCGTTTCCGCTCGCGGCATGTCGCTAACGCGCGGACGGCGGCGGCGGGCTAAACGTTACCCATCAAAGTCAGGTTCCTTATTTTTAACTCTGCTCTACTCCAAGCCCGCTGTCAAGGTGCTTTTCATCAACACACAACCATCCTCCAGTCACGCATTTACCATGCAAATTTGAGAATTGTGTGATGCTACATAACAGGTTTGGATAAAAACCAAAAAAAGCCTGGAAAACATTTTTTTTTGAGTTTTTAAAAACTCAAAAAGGCTAAACAGTTTCGCAAACATTCTTTAAACTTGTTTTTTTTTTTTTTTTTAGGATTTACGGTATACTATGCAGGATTTTTACCATGAAAATTTTATAAAATAACCATGCTCAGTCACATCTGTGATGGACTGGACCACAGCAAGGCAAAAAAATCCTGCGTAGTATGCCTTTGAGCCTAAAAAGTATTAATTACATTTAGGATCAAAGTCCTTTTTAAAGTGACAAGGGAAGAAACATGTTAGAATTACTCCACAGAGCAACAAATGTCCACAGAGTGAATAGTGGAGTGGGCCCTTCGGTACTAGACTGGCACGTGGAGAAATTATTCTCTTTAGCCTCCTGGCCCTTTGAGTGGCCGCCCGCAAGCAGGGGGTTATTTTGGGGCGGTCTGCAGTACCTCTGCTCCGCGTGCTCAGCCTCCCGTCTCTGAGCCTGCTGCAGCATGGCCTCCTGCTTGTCGAAGCCGGGGTAGCTCTGCGGGGGGGAGATGGGCTCGTAGCTCTCCAGGGCCCCGCCGCGCTCCGGGGACTTGCCGGGCCTGAGGTGGGGAGGGGGGTTACGGTTAAGGAAGGCTCTCATCCCCCCCCCCCCACTGACCAAAACACAGGACACCGAATCAGTGACCAACTGACCAACACACCGACCGACTAAAACGCAGAGGCATTGGTTAGGCTTCCGATTCAGTCGTCTGACATATTCATGTACACGTATGGGCCGGGAGTCCCTTAGTCTCAATAACCAGGGTTCAACTGTTAATAAACTCACAAAAGCTACAAGGTGACCTCTTCCATTTCATACTACATTTAGGGATTCAGCTGAAGGTTCTGTCTAGAGCAATTCTGGATTAGATTCCATGGAAATGGATATTATGTTTTTTTTAAAAAAAATAAACGTAATATCCATTTATATGGCTGAAAATTAACAGAAGCAATTTAGTTTAAGTACCGTATTGACGGGGGGAAAAAATAGCAGCAGTAGTGGGAATCCAACCTGCAGTCACTGAGTGACAAACCCAGGTCCCTGACCATGATGCCTTGCAACTCGCTGAAGTACAGTACAGTACAGTAAGCACATCGGACTGGGTCTGTGCTGCCAACTGGCTGCAGACAGGGGGACAGGGGGACACAGACACAGCAGGGACACAGGGGGGACAGAGACACAGCAAGGACACAGGGGGACAGAAACACAGGGGGGACACGGGGACAGGGAGACAGAGACACGGGGGACACAGGGAGACAGAGACACGGGGGACACAGGGGGACAGAGACACAGCGGGGACACAGGGGAGACAGAGACACAGCGGGGACACAGGGGGGACACAGGGGGACAGGGGGACAGAGACACAGCAGGGAAACAGGGGGACAGAAACACAGGGGGGACACGGGGACAGGGAGACAGAGACACAGGAAGATGGGGGGACAGAGACACAGGGGGGGGACAGGGAGACAGAGACACAGCAGGAACACACAGGGACAGGGTGCAGTACCTCGCTCGGGGCTTGTCGGAGGCGTTTTCGGGCGACACCCTGCTGGACGGTCGGGGGTGGTGCGGGGCCTGGGCCTGCGGCGGCTGCCCCTGCGACTCGGGGCTGTAGCGGCTGGGCAGCTTGGCGCGCCCGGGCCCGGCGCTCAGGGCCGCGGGGGCCGAGCTCTGGAATGTTCCGGGGGAGGAGGAGGTGGCGGGCGGCGCCTGGGGGCCGTCCTGGTTCCTGGCAAAGTCCTGGGTGATGATGTGCTGCGGGAACAGGTGCTCGGTCAGAGACGGGCCCTCCCCAGCGCCTAATGGGCCCTCGGCCTCGACGGCCCGGTTCTTACCGAAATGTGGTCTGCCAGGGTCATGACGCGGTGCGTCTTGGGGACCTGGCCGTACGCCTCGGCCTGGGAGGTGGGGGGCTGCTGGGGGCAGGGCGGCTCGGCCTGCTGGCGGTAATGTCGCCATTCACAAGCAAGTCTAGCTGTAACCGCATTTTATGTAATGTACCGACTGATCGTTAAAAAAAGCTGTGCTAGAAAGATAATATAAATCAGCATAATTCATATCCAGTTATAGCTTTTTAAAGTAATTTACAGTTTCATTTAGAATTAAACAATTAACACAAATGTCAACCATGGGAATAATTACATGAAATGTTAATAGTTATAGTTCGAAATAGAAACATAGTGATACTGTATTGTCATATTTCTCAGATTCTAAAGTTGAAATCTTATTGACGAAAAGTAAATGCATGGCCTTGTCAAACATGGGCTTAGACCCCCTCCTTGTGGCTATTTTATGGTATTGCCAATCAGGGTTTTTTCACCACTTCAAATCACAGATGCGGACAACTTCCACATTGCGAAAATCATGTGTTGATATCAGAAATGTTGTTCTAACTGATTCCAAGTAAGTCTGGCTTTAGATTAGCCAAATGCATAACAAAGAACCAACAACAGTACGATTTATGGCATATTGAAGAAAAAATAGTATAATCATAAATTCTTTACAGCATAAATTACAACAAGCAAGAGCTTTTGATTTAAAAGTATTTTTCCTTGTCTCCATGGATTAACAAAAAAAAAACTATCAATTCTAAGGTGAATGTACACCAAGAATACTTCCAATAAAATTGTCTGCAGTCACAACAGTTATTTGCTTCATGTAAAAGGCTCAAGAACAGCTGTCTCTACCGTACTAAATGACTTGAAAGACAAAGTGAAACAGGAAAAAGTGTAGTGGGACAGGAGGCTATCTGTCAAGTTTCAATGGCGTGACGCATACACGGCCATAGCATCTTCCAGGGAGGGTTTCAATAGACAGGCTTTTCCCTGTCTCTACGCACCCAAGCAGCATAAGGCACCGTGTGGAAACTCCAATTCCCCACCTTGTCACAGGAACACTACGCTGTAGAAGATTCTGCCATTTTGTATGTTAAATCAATGCCCATTCTTACTGCAGTCATTTTTCATCATACTTATTGCAAAGAGCAAGACGCTCCCTGGCGACATCACCATCTAATCAAACTCCATAAAATAAAAAAAAATCCCCTCCCAACCGCGAGATCCCTTAATGGATGAAAGGCGCTATTCACTGTGAATGACATTTACTAAAAGTTCACCTTTTCATCCTTTTATTTTATTTTAACTTAGTATCGATATCGATAGTATCGATACTTTCGTTTGGACTTAACGTTGTGTTGTGTAAAGTTGCGGCATATGGTTCGTTCTTACTCACTTTGTGATGTCTCTTGATAAACCTTCCTTATGTCTCTTAAAAGTTGTTCGGCGACTGCTGGCAAATATGAAGACATTTCTGGCACTGCGGAAATTGAGTTCCCTGAATCAAGAGGACGCCTGCTAGCTAAGGTTCGACTAAGGTTAGCTAAATACACATGGCATCAATTTTCTAGCAAAGATCACTAACCGAGGTAATTACCATTACTTTTTTCACTTGTGTATCGTTACCACATCACATTACTACTGTCTGGCAACTAGCTTAAACGCATTACATGGACGTTTTACTATATGATTACATGTAATACACATCGCTAGCTCATGTAACCAAAACATAAACGAAGTAAAAACACACAACTTCACAAGCTACATGTCAGTCAGATTTGTCTCCAACCCTCGAAATTTCGCGCGCACTGTTAGCGTAGAAGGGGTACACGTCACGAATGGGATTTTGGTAGTTGTAGTTCACATTGAAACCTAATCACAGCACTACAACTTAAACGTCGAAGTGCACTGAGCCTGTGTGCCAGGTTTGTAAATGTCACGCTAAATGTACGACACCTACAGTGAACTACATAAGAAGTTCAGTACAGTTCAGTGAACACCGACGTAGCTAACTACCGTGTAAGGAAATACAGTGGTCTTGTTCATGAATCTTAAGCAGACAGTGATTCTGGTTTCCAAAATGGAAGCACGTTCCCAGCCTATGGCGCCCCCTAGCAGAAACAAAATTGGTATGAGTATTTAAAATGTAAAAACAATTATTTTCTTATTTTAAGTTGGCTTAAGGCAGACCTGCCAACCTGCACACATTTTGTGTACCCACCACGCAATTCTTGGTCAAAATACGCATGTACGAAATGCCAACTGAAACTACGCAACAACAAAAAAAGTATATATATTATTCCAATTCAATTACGGAAAACAATCAATCAATACAAAACAATTCCGTACATTTACTCGGTATTTAAACTACATCCCTCGGATTGGACCAGATGCGACCTTGTGCTTGTGGTTCTGTAACCCCTCCCCGACTAACTCAGCGTCCACTGATACACAGCGGTACTTTATTATCCACCGAGGCGTAACGCTGCATTGCTGAGGTAAAATGAGAAGTGGGAGAGTAATAATCAAGCACAAAAATGTTACCGTAATGTTAACATATAAAACGTTAAAACATGTTCGGCAACTTTACGTGATGATGCATTTCAAGAGGTATATCCTAAGGAGATACATATATTTAGCCGTAGTAGTAGCTCGCATACGATTTAGCCTCGTTACGAGACGGCTACGGTGTGAATAACTGATGGAGTTATTTAGCTGCAGTAACTCAAACGCCACGGCGACTCCCTGTTCTAACTTTGAATCGCGCACACTGTTGGAGCAAAATATGCAATGGCCGTACCTCCGCCCCGCAAAACTTCCGAACCATGCATTTTGCACATTGTGCATTTATGATTTTCACATTAGCCACCAAGGAGCTTCATGTAATAATTTAGCTAAACCTCTAGTTACAAAGGCCTACATTCCTAGATAATTTTTCAACTGAATACTTTTTTTTAAATTAGCCCTATATGATGTGTGCCTATATAAGCTGATTAAATTATTTAATTATTAAGTAAAAATGGAAATCATGAACAGAAACTTGGTTTTATTCATAATTGACAGTGTTTTACATCACAACATAAGCTTTTTTTTTACATGACAACATAAGTTTCTGTAAATACTTGAAAATGAAAACATATGTTACAATATACAAAATAAATTATTTCCATTTTTATTAAATAATTTAATGCAATTCACTTATGGTTATCAGGTTGTATAAGCACACATATCATATAATGAAATATTAATCATGAAAAATAATGGTTTTAAGCAGGTGTACTCAAAACTTTTGACTTGCAAGTATATCATAATATAGCCCAGTGCAGTGCAAGTGATATTTTAGAATCAGGTCAAATTATACAATTTTGCCTGATCACTTCTACAGTCAAAACTAGAATTATGAAGAAAGGCTTGTGTGTGTGTGTGTCTGTGTGTGTCTCTTGCAGACTGTCGTGTGCAAAGCGAAGTGGTGCGAAAGCATGTGAACTAAGCATTACACTGACTATAGTGGTACTCAAAATATTTTCCCAAGGTTGGCAGGTCTGGCTTAAGGTATATCGAATAGTGTTAAACTACATTGCAACTTCAAAAATATGAAAAATTAATTACTGATCTAATGTGTCGGTACATACATGACATAAAATATTAGCCTACACATATCTGGGTAATGGACACAACAAACACAGCAAAATGGCACAGACAAGTATACATTTATTAAACAGCAATGCATTACCAACGAGGCAATCCCATGCACCACAGCAGAGACAATGGAAACTATTGAAATTAAGAAGTATGTGACCCAGTTTAACATAGTACTTCACTTATTTTTATTGTTTATTGACAAAGAAATACATATGAAAATCCAAAAACAATTAATGCACATCCCTCTTTCCACAGCCCCCACAATTCAGAGGTTATTTTACAGTTTAAATATGTAATACATTTTATAAATGCAGTATCACAAAGTAAATAAAATTAAAACTGAAATTCAGCTATGCAGGCATAGATAGAGGATGGCACTTCCTGTCCATTGCCTGATTAAGAGGGAAAAAAAATCTTTCTTAAGTCAAAACATACAGCTGGGACATCCAACACTGGAAATCATTGTGAAATAAATAAACTAATGATAGGTTGCATAAAATATGTTTACACATTCAGAAATGTAAATAGTCTTAATTCAAATGATTATTCTGGGAATAAAATGAAAAACGCATCTGAATGCATAGCAGATCTGAAAATGTGAAAATTACCTTCATCCTGTTTTCTGTTACTGCTACTGCTACTATGGCAACCTTCGATTTCCTGGGGAAGTTGGCCTGTGAGATCAAAATTAACTCAGCGACCTCAGGGCCAAGCATCATTATAATGAATCACAATTCAAGATATTCCATATTGTTTCAAGGGATTATTAATCACTAACACATTGAGCTTAAAAATGTATCCTTAGCATTTTAACTTCATAATACAGTGCAATCTAAAAAGTGCCTGAAATAAGGAGAAACAACAACACATTAGAGGGAATGTCTAAAGCTGAATTAAACTCAGAGGAAGTGTTTGGTTGAATTCAACACATTTTGTGAGGCCCATCAAAGATAATGGAGGAAACAACAAGATACACATATTGTATATAATTGAAGTAATCTGAATCAGATTATAGTCTATTGGGGAATTTACTGGGCATGCATTAAAATAATGATCTGGAGAGCTCACTCAAAAGAAACCGTGCTAGTTTGCAAGTTTGCATTTAAGAAAATACAGCAACATGAACAAATTAATTGTTATTCAATTCAACATGATGACTTCCTGAATAAATATCAACTCAATACATATGTACAGTGAAACATTGATTAAAATAGTACTTGTGACATATAATTCGTTTTCACCAAATTGTTTGAATATGCATAAGAACATTTTATTGGCTGCCTATGGTGTTATAAATTGTTACAAAATAGAAGTTGCATAGGCTGTGAACAAAATAGCTCACTTATGACAAGGTTGGAAAAATCCTATTTGTTCCCTTTCAAACAAGAATACGTCTTCCACTATATCATGTTTTTGTCACAAACAGAAAATACACCTAGCTAGTGCTCTCCAGTTACTCAAACTGTTAACTCTTTGGGCCCACAAAATTGTGTGTAACACATCCCTGACATTTCCCATAGAATTATAACTACCATGCTAAAAAACTGTTTTGTGCCGCACAATATATACATACTGCTATGTTAATACTAAAGGTAAGGTCTGTGCATTTACAGAGAATCAAAGCATTGATATCAGAGTATGTTGGATATTTAATTTTTTTTTAAAAGACAGAAAATGAAAACAAAAAGAAAATCTAACCTTGATAGTAGTTCACGTTGCTGTACAAATCATTATCTATATATTCTAAAGAGGACGAGGCAAAAGAAATTTAGTACTTCTCTTTCAATTTGTATTTTCAAGACATGTCTCTTTTGAATCAATACATATACAAAAACATATACCTATGCTGTAGAATCATGAAATACATGCCCATAATATTTTTTACATAAGTTGTATTTGAGTTAAACTGGACTAACCTTTGCATGCTCAACATTACAACATATTGTGCATGTTTAAAAATTAAATTTAAAGAATAACAATTATGATACATCATTTTAAGATAAGGCATACAATGCATTGCCGTCTTTTAAAATATCCTTTTCTTATTAAATGGTGATTTATGTATGTACAACGGCAATAAAGATGGGGTTGTCTTGAACAGTATGCTACGTCATAACACTGTAATATGGTCAGCCAGAAATCTTACCAATAGTGGAGCGTCCAGAACTGTGGCTGAAGTTAAATGGAGAAAAAGAAAATAATGAACATATCTCAGGACATACAACTGATTTTAAGGTCTAGTTTTGGTAAATTATAATTTCAAAAGAAAAACTGTACGAAAGTCGAATGAATCTGGACCTTTATGTGTAACAAATAAATTTGTAGAAATTACCTTGGCTGCTGCATCTTAACACCTGTGAGGAAGAAAAGTCTGGCTAAATGTGTGCATTTTATTTATGTACAATTGTGTCACAAATTAAACTGGCATGTGCACGTTAACAGATACACTGTAAACACACACCACCAACAACAAAAATCTTCTATTAAGTCCTAGGTCAAGATTTTTTTCAACTTTGTGTGTTTGTGCGTATTAAAGTGGCGAAAGAGGGTTCTCACATCTACACCATACACAGCAAGCGCAACCAAGGAGCAGTAAAAGGAAGACCCCACCGCCAGCTACGCAGTACCAGTAGTCCACCATCACACCCGGCCATGTATTGCCTGTACCGGAAAAGAGGCACAGGAAACAATGTTAGCCTCTGTACACAACGGTGATCTGTGGAAACCGCAAACGGAGCACTCCACCCCTGCTATCTGTTTCACACCTGTTATTCAGGAACTTTGTCTCAGACCAACTAAATCCGGTTAAAGAAACAAGCATTTCACTGCAATGCAGAGTTAAGTCTGCCTGCACTGCTATTTTAAAGGGATAAACAACAAGTTAAAAATGTTGAACTTTAAGACATCAGGCCATGATCATTTTAGCTCAATTAAAATGGGTCCGTTCATGCGGTTTTGCTTTTTTTAAAAATATGATGACAATGCCTGACAGTATGAGCTCGCTCATACAGGACTGTTACATGTGCAGGCACCTCAAAAGATAAAGCGTAAAAGATTTTTGTGCCCGGGACAAAAATTTTCCTGCATGTATCATTCAATTATATTTACCACATATTCACAGCCCATGGGGCCCCCATGTCCTTGAGACAATGTCCCCGGTTTTGTGTCTCTTGTTTAACCCTTTAAGGTGTGAGATCACAAATATGCGATTAGAATGTTCTTCTGAACTGGACAGTCTAATGCTGATGAACGATCACAACTGGCAATTGAAAGCAATGGCGTGCTAGAAGATTGACTTGAAATTGTGAAAAAGAAGCCTACTCTTCGAAGGGTTTGAAAAAGTGAGCACCCGGTCCCAGTGTCACCAGCACCGAATTCAAGGACTGTTCAGTTACCTGCTTTTCGCAGACTGAGTTCCACCTCTTGACAGCCAATGCTACAGTTGATCCCCTCAAACAGCTCACAGTGGTACAAGCCCAGGTCAGATTCTTGGACCGATCTCATAAGGATGGAGAAGTTGCCTTCGTGGAAAAGATGTTTGAAGACTTCAACTCTGCCTTTCCTAGAATCCCAGAATAAGGCTTCTTCAGGCAGCTTGAGCTCCACCAAATAATTGAATTGGCCCTGTCTCCACAAAACAGCCAGCCCCGAACTCTGGGCCTCCTGGAGCAGGCCAGGCTGGAAGCTGCAGGGCAGAAGGACATCAGCGTCGAGCGGAACGGCCAGACCAAGCCTGACTGGCTCACAAGGTCTTTGGCAGTGGCTCTGTCCTGAACAGAAAACAAGAGTAATGTGATGGAAACTCAACAACAAACGAACCACAACACAAATATACCCTAAAATTTTTTAATTCACAGTATGGTAACCTTTCAGAAGATTTTCAGACATTTTCTGTGCCAATTCTTTGTGTTGGTTTTAATGGGAACATTGAGGGGGGGGGAAAAGATTTTTGATTAAATTAACAAAGAATGCCTTCATCATTAAGTCATATGAAGGATTCAATCAAATGAACATATGTACAGAATGGCATAATATACTACTTGGAAGAAACTTTTCAACATACAAATAAACAAGTCAATTTCTACAAAAATATTTTTTAGAACACTAAAATTTGATTTTACTTCAAAGAAGCTGAAATACAAATCATTTTAGCAAAGACAAATATATTGATTAGATGAAAAAGGCAACACGAACAGCCAAAAAATAACTGACACTTACCCATCACAGGAATCAAACCACAGCACAAGAATGTCCAGAAAGACCAATACTTCTTGCACAGCATTGCTGATCCTTAATGGCAGTTACTCAGAAAAATCTCACCTTACAGTGGACGAATAGCGCTTCCGGGTGGTGAGAGAGTGGTGAAGTTTTCTTCGCCACAGTAACATTACACTGTGGTTAGTCTCTGCAGTGGCAGAATGCATCTTGCTTTGAGATACAGATGCTGCTGATTTAAATACTGCATTTCAGCTCTGAAAAAACACATTTTTAAGTCCTGAGACTAGTTACATATTATTCGTACCAATAACTGTATTGAACAATGAAATAAGGCTTACTCTGTATAGTTTTGTATATGCTGTAGTAAAAAAAAAGTCACTACCTATTAACTTTGACCAGGCTATATTTGGTGTTGATTGAGTTTTGTTCCATGACCACAACATCCTGTTAGTTGTCAAGATGAGAGCACTTGCACGCCTGCATGCTGCAGCAATGATGGCAGTCGAACGGCTCAAAGGAGAACAACAGTTTAATGAAGCATTAAAGCACATGTCCACTGACCAACGCAGCTAACCAATTAAGCTTTCTAAACCAAAGCAGTAAGTCTGACTCCTGGTCGAAAATAAGTGTTCTCGGCTTGGATTTCTCATTGGTACAAAATACATTTATCTTGCCATTTTATTACACTGTCAATTACACTGTTGATGCAAATCACCCATCATACACACATTCTCAAACAAAAGGGGTTCTGTTCCTGCAAATATTTTTTTTTAAATGAAATATGTGGAAGGAAAAGAAATGGACCTGACATTTCGAGAGGTGGAGAACTAATCCACTTTATTGATTGGTCTGAACTTTTGTAATTGACTACTTAAGAGACATTGTGCGATACAAACATTGCATTTCAACATGAGATACATGGGGTTTCAAGTCTTGAATTTTAAACAGACAGAAAAGTTATCACTGCAAAAATTGGACAGATGAAGAGCTGGATCGATGCACGGACAATTTCCGTATCAATTTCTGTTTAAGATTCAAGTTTTGTAAACTTTTTTCTGTCGTTATAGTTGTAAACACTCGACATCCCATCAAAAAAAAAAAAAAGGAAAAAAAAACATTGATCTTGAAAATGGAAAAAATAAATCGAAACATTGGCTTGGCTCTGGGAGTTTTAAAAATCACCAAAAATTGAAAACAATTACCAAGTTCAGAGTAGACTCCTTTGTTACTGCACAAAGCAAGGCCAAAAAAAAACAAAAAACAAACAAATAATACAAATTAATCTATGCTTTACATATCCTCAGACGTAACGCTAACATTGTTGACCTTGTTACAAATGCAATGTGAATGTACAATTCTGGTGACAACGAAGCACTCAGCTTAGGTTTAATCGTGGGGAGACAAAAAGGTCATGGAAGTGCATTTAACAGCCACTACAGCAAAGCAGAATCTGCACTACACTTGACTGTACCATATGCAAAGTTAAAACTGCAGATTGTTACAACAGTATATCAGGAACCAGTAACAAGCTGAAATGCCATACAAGCAGATTTCTCAGAATTATGAATGTCGATCGAAAAATCTGCGATTTGCATGAGCTCAGATCATTTATAAAACAGGTAGTATGATTTTTCTTTATATTCTGTTAAAAGTTACAATGCAAAAAGTGCAACAACGGTGCAGTTTCTTGTTTGGTTGGTTTTATATCTTTTTTTTTTGTTTTTTTTTGGAAAGTCAAACACACTGAATTCAGACATCTGCCAGAACAATATCAAAGACATGAGAAAACACCGATGAATATTTCAGAGGGGGAGACTGTAAGCTGCCTTCCTCCAGCCAACTGGCGTGGTGACTGTTCTTAGCAGGAAAGGGTTACAAACATGTTTTTTTTTCCCCGGCTCCACATCTCAAAAAAAAAGAGAAAATTGAACATTCTGCATCAGCTCAAAAAAAAAAAAAAAAAAAGCTTCGTTACTAGATCAGCTTGGGGCTCAATAACAGCGAAAAACAAATGACAATAAATTAAAATACACGTTGAGCTTATTCTTTCACCTTCAACAAAAAGAAACTTCAACACCAGTGTTCAGAACATACAGGCACACCCCAGAGAAAAGAAGGAACAGAAAATTTTTGCTAGGGGGAGGAGAGGAATCGATAAAATGATTTTTGTTTTTTTCCCGAATGAAAGAAAAAGCAGAATAACCCATGCGTTACTTCCACAGTGCTGCCAAGGACTCGAGTCAAATTTACAACGGTCGAAATGTAAAGCGTGTCTTCTTTTAAGTACTAAATTTTCAATTCGGCGATAACCCACAACGCTCCTGGGGGGCGGAGGGTGCTGTGCGCTGGTGGGGGGCTTCCCCGCGCCCGTTTCCGCGGCGACGGCGCACGCGGCGGGTGACTTCACTGCGTCTCAGTGCGGCTCGCGCAGGTCCTGCACCCTGCGGCTGCATCGGTGGCTAAACACAGACCTCCTCGCAAAATAGACAAAAAACGAAACCACCAAATTTTTTAAAAGCAACATAAAAACAAAAAGGGTCAAGTAAAAGAACGAAAAGCAAACACCGCAAAAGAAAAGTTTCTCTATTTACATACGATTTAAGGACAAAGTGTTTTTTTTTTTTTACAAAGAAAAAAATTTAACAAAATTGAAGAAATAAGTCTCTCAAAGTTTTTTTTTTTTTTTTTTTTTTTTTTTTTAAACATTAGAAGTTCTTCATCTTCATTTCTCTTGCTGTCTTTTTATTTTTTGTATTTTTGTTAATTTTTTTAAAACAAGTCTAAATTGCTGGCTTTTCATTTTAGTTTTTTGAATGTTTTTTTCTTCTTCTTCCTTTCGTGACAGACGGACTGCACGCCGAAGCTTCGCGACGCGAGACTCCTGGAGTCCTGAAGGTTCAGCCAATCGCACGGCTCCTCCCCGGCTCCCGCCTCCGCGCCTGTCTGTCTGTCCGTCTGTCCGTCCGTCCGTCCTCCCGGCCGGCCTCAGCTGCCGCCGCCAGGCCGCCCATCGGGCCTGCGCAGCGATGTCACAGTCAGGGTGAGGGTGGCGGGGAGGTGGGGGGCGGGGCCAGGGGCGGGACCCGGGGGCCGAGGCGCCTCCTCCTCCCCCCCCGGGCCGAGGTGGCTCAGTCGTCGCTGTCCGACAGGGTCTCGTACTGCTCGGACAGCAGGGGCTCGCGCTCCCACACGCGGGCCTGGGGAACGGCGCCGCCCTGCTGGGCCTGCAGGGAGGGCGAGGCGCAGGGCATGGAGGAGGGCGGCGTGCTGCTCAGCATGCGCATGGTCAGCGGGTTGTAGGGGAACTGCATGGAGCCTGGGGACAGAGGGGAGGGGTGAGGGGGGGACAGAGATGCGGGGAGGGGAGGGGGGGGGGGACAGAGGGGGGGGGAGCCGTCAGTAAACACCTCGAGATCCGCACGCGCTCCGCCACAGCTGCTCTCACCCGGCCTCCAAAAAAGAAAAGGAGGTCGAAAATAAAAACGGGAAAAACAAGCTTAATTCTTTGGGTGGTGACCGGGCAGTCGGCCCAGTAGGACATCTCTCACAGCTGATTCAATAAGGCCACACCCCCCCCACCATTTCATTTTGGGCACAAGGGGCAGACAGAGGCTGCTATTCTCAGAGGTTTGTTTGTATTTTATTCATTTATTTTTGCTTTGTTTTACCAGGAGAGTCCCATTGGAATTGCTAGCTCTTGTACAAGGGTGCCCTGGGCCAAGTGGCAGCAAGCAGTGCAGTAAGTAAGACGATTAGAACAATACAAAATTGATAAAATGCACACTGCTTACAGTTACAGTGTTTTGAATAAAGTCCTTGAATTCAGCCAAAGTAAATCTTTATTTAAACGGGCTATAGTTGGTTTTCTAGATTGTTCCGTGACCGCGGGAAGGCCAGAGGGGGCGGGGACTGACCGGTGGAAGACGGCCGGTCCTCCCAGGTCCAGGCCGGGGCCTGGCGGTGGTAGTCCCCCTCCGAGTGCACGGACGACACGGACGACGGGCGCTCTCCCCCGGCGTACCCCTGCCCCGGGTTCGGGGACTTGGACTTCCGGCTGTTGGCTTTGCCCAACAGCTTCTGCTTGCCGGCTGACATGCCTGGGGGGGGAGAGAGGGGGGGGGCAGGGCAGTGAAAAACCTGTAACCGCAGGGTACTTTTCCTTCCCTGTTCCACTGTGACCAGCTCTCACAGACCTAACGCATCACCCCCCTGGAGCAGCATCTCCCCATTCAGTCAACGGCAGGTCATCAAGTCATCAAAACTATGAGTCATAGTGTGTGTCTGAGTGTGCGTGTCAGAACGACGTGTTGGTGAAAAGGCTGCTGTGCGTGTCTCTGTGAGAGAGGGAGTCAAACCGCAGTTAGGATAAGGGCTGGTGTGCGAGTGTGTGTGCGCGCGCGCGCGGGTAAATGTGTGTGTGTGTGCGTGTGTGTGTGTGCGAGTGAGAGAGTCAGACCTGTGTTGGGGAAGGGGCTGGTGTGTGTGCGTGAGTGAGAGGGTCAGACCTGTGTTGGGGGAGGGGCTGGTATGTGTGTGTGTGTATGTGTGTGTGTGAGAGGGTCAGACCTGTGTTGGGGGAGGGGCTGGTGTGTGTGTGTGTGTGTGAGTGGGAGGGTCAGACCTGTGTTGGGGGAGGGGCTGGTGTGTGTGTGTGTGTGTGAGTGGGAGGGTCAGACCTGTGTTGGGGGAGGGGCTGGTGTGTGTGTGTGTGTGAGTGGGAGGGTCAGACCTGTGTTGGGGGAGGGGCTGGTGTGTGTGCGTGAGTGCATGCGTGTGTAAGCGTGTGTGTGAGTGAGAGAGTCAGACCTATGTGGGGGGAGGGGCTGGTGTGTGTGTGTGTGAGTGAGAGGGTCAGACCTGTGTTGGGGGAGGGGCTGGTGTGTGTGTGTGTGTGTGAGTGGGAGGGTCAGACCTGTGTTGGGGGAGGGGCTGGTGTGTGTGTGTGTGTGAGTGGGAGGGTCAGACCTGTGTTGGGGGAGGGGCTGGTGTGTGTGTGTTTGTGTGAGTGAGAGGGTCAGACCTGTGTTGGGGGAGGGGCTGGTATGTGTGTGTGTGTGTGTGTGTGTGTGTGAGAGGGTCAGACCTGTGTTGGGGGAGGGGCTGGTGTGTGTGTGTGTGTGTGAGTGGGAGGGTCAGACCTGTGTTGGGGGAGGGGCTGGTGTGTGTGTGTTTGTGTGAGTGAGAGGGTCAGACCTGTGTTGGGGGAGGGGCTAGCCTCCTGCCGCTCCATGCTATTGGGCTGGGAGCCGCTTCCCTGGTGATCGTCATGCTTGTCCTCAAAGTTGCCCATCAGCGCTTTGCGAATGATGTCCTCCAGGCCCAGGTTACTGGCTGGATCCCCGAAGGAGGGATTCCTGGAGCTGATGCTACCTACAGGGACAAGGGGGATGAGAGACAAAATCAGCAGGTGACCACACAATGGAAAATAAAGGCTATGGGAGAAATGCAACATAATGAGAAATTAAGAAAATATAACTTTCTGCAAAGAGAAATCACAGTTTGATATGACTGATACGTAAAACTGAAAAGAATTCTTACAAAGCTATTTTAATACTCACTTGAGCTAGTTACTGCAGGCAAGTTAAATATTTCAGTGCCAGGCTGTGCGCTTGCTGGAAAAATAAAATCACAAAGATTTAAGCAGTGACTATGAACAAAATTACCTATAACATTTAAATATGAATCAAGTTAAAATATAAGTTCTTAAAGTCAGAAGTTCAGCATTCTTCAGAACTTTACATCTCCTGTTCAGTGCAATATATCAAAGAAATACTTCAAAGACATCAGAGAATGTGGAAAAAAGGGTGGTTTCAAAGTCACACAGGCATTTATCACCCAAAAAATGCAGAGCATTCCAATTTTGATCAGTAAGAGTATTTTTACAACTTCACCAAAGTACTGGTAGCTACTTTAAAAGTTGCAAATATCACATTCACAAAAATACAAGCACACTACAACTATTTAAAAAAAACAAACAAGTGCAAGTAAATATATTAACCAGACACACTGAGGCAGGCCAATTCATAATGGCTAAATACAATACAACGGTGGCCTACGAAATATTTGAACAATATACTTGGACTTCATTTTGCAGTACAGAAGAGAGGATAAATCATAGTAATTAATTAATAAAAGCAGATCTTTGAGGGGTTATATATACAGAGTTCAGCCCACCGATTTAATTGACAAGTTAACATTCAACATTAGGGATGCACCAATATATCGGCCAACGACCGGTATCTGCCAAAAAAAAAGAACAATTTGCACATCCGTTGCCATCGGCTGATTGTTTTAAACACAAGCGACGGCCAGCTCCAGTTATGTCAGTCAAAAGGAAAAAGGTCTACTGTTTATCTGTTTATTTGCAATCCAAGACTGGTTTTAATTTGCCTGTCAGATACAAAGCAATTGCATTTTTTTCCCATATTCAGTGTTTCCCCCTATAATTGCTGCCGGACTGACAAGACCCTTTTGTAAAATGCTAAAAATAATGCCAAATATCTATTCACTTGGAAATCAAATCTCATTTGCACCTGGGAGGCTCTGTGGGGCGCTGTTCCAAAACAAAACAAGTCAACCTCCCTGTCGTTGCCAGGGAAACTCGAGACGATGAGACAGGAGACATGCTGGCTTTCTTATCCTTCTTCTCCAAGCCTTCATCTCAAAGTGAAGGTAAGCTTCAGATATTTAGTATTTTTTTGTGTGCCCTTGTTTTATTCATATTATATTTCATCCAGTGAGAATGCTTCTGAAATAGACGACCCCAACAAGTCCCTGGCACTTCAATTTCATCAGATGCATATTAATTTGATCGAATATATTTTTCTAAAAAATCTTATTTGTCCCTGAAGTTTGTAACATTGTTAACGGTGCGTTGTATGCAATTGTGGAGTCTTAATTATAATGTGGCATAGGTTACACAGCTTATTTTTATGTAATAAATGAAGCATTTTAAGTTATCATCTCCCAGTGATAATTTTGTTCTAAGTCCTGAACATACAGAGCAAACCGAAATTTGAACTCAAATTATAATTGCAGACTGCCTGCTGCAACATCGCACCACCGCATGTCTGTTCAGGGGTTTTTCGGTGCGTACCACCAGGCCTGAAAACAATTCTCGGGGAACCACTGATATTTTAGGAATGAACTTCCAGCTGGAGGAATGTACATTACTTAACATATTTCAGGAATACACTTTCAGTTGAGGGAATGCAGTTTATGTTGGATGAATGAGAAGAAATGTCATAGAAAAATAAATGTTCAACTTTGCTGCATCGCTTCAAAGTTGTGTAATTAAAATTGCGGTTTTTAGAATGGCAAGATTCTATAAACAGATTTTATGAACAAAAAAAATCTTACGGGAGCAGAACCACCAAACTGGCATCGGCCAAATCCCCCCCTAATAATCGCGAATCAGTATCGGTCAGAAATGTTCATACCGGTGCATCCCTAACTCGACATAGCAGGTTATTATTATTTTTTTTTCTGGTGTCAAACGTTAGTGCTGGAGAGGTACGAAGAGATAAGAGGAGACCCACTTACCCACGTCCGAGTCACCGCCACCAGAGGAGTTCAACTTACGAAATATCTCCTGCTTCTTGGATTTCACCATTGGGGAGGTGTTCTCCAGTCTAGTAAAGAAGGAGGGCTGGTAGCTCACGCTCCCCGGGGAGCGGGAATCGTTCCTGTGACGGGAGAAAGGGGGCGCCGCTGAGTCCTGTGCGTGCCGCTCGGCGTTACCGCTCGCGGCGGGCCGGTGCGTCGCACGTGGCTAACGCACGGACAGCGGCGGCGGCGGCGGCATCCTTACGGCCGGCTAAAAATACGCCGCGGCTAAACGTTAGCCATCAAAGTCAGGTTCCTTATTTTTTACTCTGCTCTACTCCAAGCCCGTTGTCAAGGTGCTTTTCATCAACACACAACCATCCTCCAGTCATACATTTACCATGCAAATTTGAGAATTGTGTGTTATTCTACAAAACAGGTTTGGATAAAAACCAAAAAAAAAGCCTGGAAAACATAATTTTTAAAAAACTCAAAAAGGCTAAACAGTTTCGCAAACATTCTTCAAACTTGTTTTTTTTTTTTTTAGGATTTATGGAATACTATGCAGGATTTTTACCATGAAAATTTTATAAAATAACCACGCTCAGTCACATCTGTGATGGACTGGACCACAGCAAGGCAAAAAAATCCTGCGTAGTATGCCTTTGAGCCTAAAAAGTATTAATTACATTTAGGATCCAAGTCCTTTTTGAAGTGACAAGGGAAGATATATGTTAGAATTACTCCACAGAGCAACAAATGTCCACAGAGTGAATAGTGGAGTGGGCTCTTCGGTACTAGACCGGCACTTGGAGAAATGGTTCTCTTTAGCTTCCTGGCCCTTTGAGTGGCCGCCCGTAAGCAGGGGGATATTTTGGGGCGGTCTGCAGTACCTCTGCTCCGCGTGCTCGGCCTCCCGTCTCTGAGCCTGCTGCAGCATGGCCTCCTGCTTGTCGAAGCCGGGGTAGCTCTGCGGGGGGGAGATGGGCTCGTAGCTCTCCAGGGCCCCGCCGCGCTCCGGGGACTTGCCGGGCCTGAGGTGGGGAGGGGGGTTACGGTTAAGGAAGGCTCTCATCCCCCCCCCACTGACCAAAACACAGGACACCGAATCAGTGACCAACTGACCAACACACCGACCGACTAAAACGCAGAGGCACTGGTTAGGCTTCCGTTTCAGTCGTCTGACATATTCATGTATACGTATGGGCCGGGAGTCCTTTACTCACAACAGCTCCAAGGTGACCTCTTCCATTTCATACTACATTTAGGCATTCAGCTGAAGGTTTTGTCCAGGGCAATTCTGGATTAGATTCCATGGAAATGGATATTATGTTTTTTTTTTTTTTTTCTAAATAAACGTAATATCCATTTATATGGCTGAAAAGTACCGTATTGACAGGGGAAAAAATAGCAGCAGTAGTGGGAATCCAACCTGCAGTCACTGAGTGACAAACC